>NC_037682.1:112645963-112842312 GCF_003255815.1 Theropithecus gelada | reverse complement strand
TGGGGTGTGTGTGTGGGGTGTGTGTGTGGGGGTGTGCGTGTGGGGGGTGTGCGTGTGGGGGGGGTGTGCGTGTGGGGGGGGTGTGCGTGTGGGGGGGTGTGCGTGTGGGGGTGTGTGTGGGGGTGTGTGTGGGGGTGTGTGTGGGGGTGTGTGTGTGGGGTGTGTGTGGGGGTGTGTGTGTGTGTGCGGTGTGCGTGGGGGTGTGTGGGGGGATGTGTGGGGGGGTATGTGTGGGGTGTGTGTGGGGGGGTGGTGTGTGTGTGTGTGAATAGGGTAGGTGGAAGGTGGTATCTTCCCTGAGACTGAAGAAGAGGGAAGGGTGTTTACATGTGTGATAGGGGTTGCTTGGTTGTTGACGCTGTTTTTTTAATGGAGGCAGGAGGTGAGGGAGGAAGCAGAAGTTCATGCCAGCGGCCTCAGTTTTCATGATGAAATAGGAGGCTAGGCCATGTGCTGACAGAGAGTGACTTAAGAAGAGTGAAGGCTTGGTGTGAGCACCAGGCAGAATGGGAGAGGAGATGCCAACCAAGGAAACAGTGATCTACTCTTGAGTTGGCCTGGTTAGACGGGAGAGGAAAGACGGGAGGATCCTGCAGGCTGGGTGAAAATGGAGGGAGCAAGGAACTTGATATTCTGTCAAGTCCGAACAGTGGCAATGGTCTGCCTGTCTTCACTTCCCCAGTACCCAGCCTCTTCCCCATGCCCCATCCCCTGAGCCTGCACCAGAGCAATGCTGTTGCAGTGTGAGTCCATCACCTCCCTCCTCTGCTCAGTAGACTGCTTTTATCTCATTCCATGTGAAAGGCAAAATCCTTTCAAATCCCATCAGTGCTCTGTATGATCTGGCCTCTGTGAACTCTGACTCCATCCTCTACTCAGCTACATCAGCGTCCTCACCCTTTCTTAGGGCACTGCGCTCACACCCACCTCGGAAGCTTGCACTGTGTTCCCTTGCCTGGAATTCTTCTCCACCAGATGACATGATCACTCACTCTCTTCCACCCTTAGCTCTTTGGCACAGGTATCTCTGTCACCACGAGGCATCCCTGACCACCTGTCAAATCTCACCACTTCCTACTCGCACCCCTGACATTTCCTCTGCATTTCTCTGCCTTGTTTTCTATCCAGCACTTGATACTGACTAGAATACTGCATGTTTTACCTACCTTGTTTATTTTCCGCCTGCCCCAGTAGGGTGGCGATTTAGATCTGTTCTGCTCATTTCTGTATCCCCCGTGCCCACAGCAGTGTCTGGCACTGAGTAGGAGCTCAATGAATATCGGTTGAACGAGTTCTGATTCAAGGCTGACCTCCTTACCCTGGTTAAAAATGCATGGTTCTCGGCTGGGCGCGGTGGCTCACGCCTGTAATCCTAGCACTTTGGGAGGCTAAGGTGGGTGGATCACGAGGTCAGGGGATCGAGACCATCCTGGCTAACACGATGAAACCCCGTCTCTACTGAAAATACAAAAAATTAGCCGGGCGTTGTGGCGGACTCCTGTAGTCCCAGTTACTCGGGAGGCTGAGGCAGGAGAATGGTGTGAACCCGGGAGGCGGAGCTTGCAGTGAGCCGAGATTGAGCCACTGCATTCCAGCCTGGGCGACAGAGTGAGACTCTGTCTTAAAAAAAAAAAAAAAAAAAAGAAAATGCATGGTTCTCAAATTGTTTCATAGGCATTAGTTTTGTTTAATTAGAGCAGATTGTCTTCAAAAGTAGAGACCTGGTTTACATGTCATGCCTGTTGATTAATACAATATAATGGCCCTCATTGCTCAATTGCCTGGGTCCTTTGTCCTATTCACCACTTTATACCTGACCTCAACTCATCCTGTCTGACTACCATGTATCCCTTTTCACACCCTCAACTCCCCCCGTTACCTTGTCTCAGGGAAACCCCATCACTCCTGAGGAAATTATTCTTGCTGATTTAATCTTTGCTTTTTAATCAGATATAAAGAGGTGGGGGTAGAAGTGGAGAATGTATTCAGACCATCATACATCATTTTATGGAAGAAAAAGCCTGACATTTTCATTGGCAAATAAATCCTGGAGCTCTGAGACTGGGAAGGACCTAAGAGGTCGTTCATCCATCTTCACATCTCTGGGCAGTTCTGCACTGAAAATCCATACCCTAAATGCAAGTATCTAGTGCTTTTCCCTCACTATTCTCTAAGGAAGCTACCTTCCTGACCTTCTTTGACAAGCCATTTTAGTATTTTAGTAGAAAGTATGAAATTATTATTAAAGCACCTGCAGTGCAGTAGGGTTATGAAATTGGAGCACAAATGGAGCTAGGAGGCTGGACTCTGAAGCCAGAACAACCTGCGTTTGAATTCTGAATTGACCACCAGCTCACCGGGTGACCTTGTGCAAGTCAACCTCTTTAAAAAAATGAAATAATAAAAGAAGAAGAAAGTCCTCAAGATGTTATATGCACATACATACACATATATGTAAAGGATAAATATATACTCAATAAATACAGACGTACAAATATATACTCAACAAATGTCTCTTCTTCTTTCTTCTATTCCTCCCCCTACCCCACCAACGTGCATTTCATGTTTAATAAGCTAAGCCTTTATTATAGAATTTTCAAGTCTAAGAGATTCATTCAGCTTGATATCTCAGACTTTTACGAAGACTATTTCTAAATCATTCCTACTTGAAGAAAAATACAGTCAACTTAGAGGTTAGATCCACAGGCTATGAAGGTTGGATTTGAATCCCAGCTCCAGAATATATCCGATGTGTGAATGTGGGCACTTGTGCTCACCGAGTCTCTGTTTCCTCATCTGTAAAATGGTCGTAAGATATCTGCTTATCTGTGGGGTTCTTGCAATGATTCAGTGAGATTATGTATGGAGACGATTCGGCAGAGTGGCCTGGGACTTAGTGTGAGCTTAATACCTGATAATGATGATGATAATGCTAGCTAATATTTAATACGTATTGCCCATTTAGTATGTGTCAGGCATTAAGAAGTACCTCACAGTCAATGATGGAAGAGGTTGCTGCTTTCGTTATCATTACTAATATCATGTTTTAAAGACCCATGAAGGATGGTGGCAAAGAGTTCTTTCCTCTCCAAGGGTCTATTATTTTGTTGTTAAAGTCAATGAGATGCATCTAAGTCAATGTGAGTGGTTGCCGTTGACTGCATTAAACAGAAGAGGTGAAGAGGGTCTCAGAGAGGAATGGATGGAAGGGGCTATCTGTAAGAGAAGCCACCCGCCAGCCCTGAGTATCAAAGTGGTTCCTTACTGTATAAATGCTGGGCACCACAGTTCCTTTTTGAGGGCAGAAACAGAGCAAGCTGCTCATCACCATGGCAGGAGCGCTGCCTGGGACAGGGTAGGGGCGACAGGGAAAGGGCATAGAACTTTCAGGCAGTGTTGTTCAGTTTCTGTGGTTTTCGAGTGTACACTTCCTTCAGAGGTAGAGGTGGGAGGGAGAGAGGGTGTGCGATTTTAATCTGCAAAAAAAGCCATTGCAGGTCAAACTGACCTAGCTAAATAAGAAGCTTGATTTGAGCCAAACAATGAAGTTGACAGTGTTGTCAGTGCTCCAAAAACATCTTCATTTAACCTGCAGACAATTTTTTAAATTGTCAAGAACTTACAATTATTGTTTTCAAAACTACTAAAGAAAATGAGGCAAGGGAAAATGTCAGAGACTACGGCTGTATAACAGTTCATCGTGAAAGGGGAAACCTGCTCTATGTTCAAGGTACACCTAGCTGCTGAGTGTCCAGATGATTCCTAACACAAAGGGATCTGAGGTGTAGCAGTCTGCTATACTAAAGGGTGGTGATGGGCACTTTAAAAAGAATTAGTGCAGTTCCAGTTACCAATTTAGGCTACCAAACCTGAAATGTCCTTCCTAAATTGCTACGCTCTGTTGAAACTCCCAATTTGCTTTAATAACTTATCAATTTCTAAATTGTTAAACATGTAGGTGGGTGCTTTCTAAGAGCATTTTTGAATGGGTTCCTGAAATACTCGAGGAGGCAATAGGAGAAACAGGATCTCGTTTCTTAGGAAGTGCCTCTCCCACTCCCCACCAGCTCCGGTAGCTCTGTTCCTCTAGTATTCCATCAGCTCTCAGGCCTTTCCAACCTCAAACCCTCTCAGCTGTAGTTTCCTTTCCAGGAAACAATGTCTCCCTCCTTCTTCCCTTGGTTGTCAGCTTCTTATCCTCTAGGTTCCGGGTTCAAATCCCTCCTTAAGGGAGGCCTTTCCTGACCACACTATCTGCAGCCAGTCCCCTCATCACTCTTCTGGCTTGCAGTGTGCATTCGTTTCATGGCCCACATCCGCTTTGTTCATTTTCTTGTGAATGGGTTCTCCCTGCTTAACGCTAAGCTCCATGAGGGCAGGTCCCAGGCCTGTCTCATCTCTCACAACAGTCCCAGCATCTAGCACAGCGGCTGTCACCTAGTCCTCGTTGAAGCTTAATGAATATTGGTTAAATGAGAAGAGTGAAAGTTCACTATTTCATTTTGATTCATGACACTCTTATGGAAAATACAAATGCCTAGAGCACTAGTCCTTTCTTAGCTGTGTTCAGATCTATCTACGAAGAAGATTCGTGCAACTGATTTAACTGAAGATGGGTGGCATCTGACCTTAGGTTATTTAAAACTAGGAATAAGATTGTCAAAATGTATTAACTCAAGTAAATACACTTTGATTTAAGGCTCATCTCCATTTGGGTAGTTGGGAACAGCGTTCCTTTTGCCATTTAAGAGAGAAATGAAAATGCCTTTCACCTTGGCCTCTTAGTATCTATGAAGGCAATATCTTGTACAGCACAGGGCAAAAACAATCATGATCTACTTCCTTATAAAACTGTTATAGGTAAAGATCGAATCTCAGATGCTCACTAACTGCTGGACTGAGAGCATTACATTACTACTTGGCATTACATTCTCTTGTGACTAATGATGAAAATGAGGACCAAGTTTTCAAACTTAGCTAGTGGCAAGAGGCAAGATCCAAGGCCAGATCCATCCAATGCCAAAACTCACATGCTTAACTCTTACTACAATAAACAGTCCAATCATGAGTGGCATGGTCTGAGCTTGCACTGCACAGAGACAGGAATGGGCATGTAGGAAAGAAGTAGAGAGCTACACAGGCACTGATCTTTGCTTGGCATACATCATCAAAACACATACAAAACATCCCTAACATGCACCAATAAGAACGAGCCTGACATTTCTGAGTAATTAAATACATGACGGTCAAGAAGAATGAGGCTAGCCAGGCATGGTGGCCTGCACCTGTGGTCCCAGTTACTCAGGAGGCTGAGGAGGGAGGATCACTTCAGCCCAGGTGGTCAAGGCTGCAATGAACTGTGATTGCACCACTGCACTCCAGCCTGGGTGAGAGAGCAAGATCCTATCTCAAAAAAAAAAAAAAAAAAAAAAAAAAAAAAAAAAAAAAAAAAAAAAAAGGAGAATTAGGTAACAGGAGCAAACAGGGATGATTTTTTTAAAAGCCTCTCAGAAAGAAAAATGTAGTTAGTGGAATTTTCACAAGATAATGAGGGAGGAAGGAAGTGCAAGAGTGTGGCTTCCTTGGTGGTCACTCCTGGCCCTTCCACCAGTATCCAATATTGACTGTATAGCCTTTGGGTCTTGGCCTAAAATAGAGCCAGGAAGGAAGATGGGACTGGTCAAGATATCGCAGGTCCCAGGATAGCCAATATTGGCCTATGAGATTCAAGGTCCCCACAGTTCCTGAGGAACCAGGGTGGTGATCTTCAGGAAAAGAGTAGACCTTTGTTTTCTCCCTGATGTTGCGAACAACTTACTCCATTATGATGAAGGGACATGGGGTTGGCGTTGGTTTCCGACAGTCCCTGGAATAGAACTCATGTGAGTACGGCTTTTGAGACTGCTGCACCAAATCTGAAGTTGCTGTAATTCATTTAGAATTACACCAAAAGAACAAAAACAAAACAGAAACACAAACTTTTGGAGGTGATGAATATGCCTATTACCTTGATGGTTGTGATGGTTTCATGGTGTATGCATTTGTCCAAACTCAAATTGTACATGTTCCATTTTTTGTACATCAATTACACCTCAACAGACCAGTTTAAAATAAACAAATATGGAAATAAATATATAAAATTGAATACTATTTTAAAAAACAATGGAGTAGGGGAGCTTGTGGGCTCCTTACACACCTGTAGGTTTCAAGTTAATGCCTAACTTTGCTATAGAGGAAAATTAATAAGAAGGAAATGTTGTAGAGAAGATACGCAGGCAGCCCATATAGGAAGGAGTGTTGGAGTGATTACTCGGGAGATTTTTCTGTAGAATCCTAGGTCGCACATCCGCATTTTTCTCTCTCTGCTGGAAAGAGAAAATCGTAGGTTGAGTTATAACAAAGAGAACATTGGTTCCTGCTGCCAAGGAGCCCTAATGCTCTATGGGTCCTTTTCTAGAGGGCAAGGACTCCCTTCTGGCAAAAACACTACAAAAAAGATGGCTTCGGTGAGGAGGATTAACTCTTTGTAGTTCGAAACATTGGATTCCGCATGACTTGAGCCAAGGAAATGATAAGCTTTCCTGTGCCCGCCCCACCCCCAGGGTGGCATGAATATGAGTATGATTTATTTATTCTGTCGCATTTCTTCAAACATCATTGACTCTATTTGTGTCTATTCTTACTGGATTATGCTGTGATATTTAGGATGCACTTAAAGTGGACATCAAAGAAAGCACTTGCTTATTCTCGGCATTTAATATGAGCATCTAATTAAGTTCAGGTTATTGTGTTAACTATTGTTCAGATCCATAGAGTTTATTAAACTACCTAATTTTCATATAATTCTACTGCAATTAGTGGTTATGTATTCATTCAACTGCTCAGATGAAACACATTAAATCTAGATACGGAGAGTGAATTGTTTTCATTTACCTAACCATTAGACTTGATCATAAATGTTTATTAGGGTAAGATACACAGTTTCTGTTTGAATTCATGTCTTTAGTGCATCCACCATCGATTGCTGTAGACAGAATTTGCACGGTGTTTACCTTCATAAGTGTCTTGACCATCAATTACTTTTGCCTAAGTTTGTTTTTTTTTAAAACACATTTTAGGAATTCTCTATCCTTCTCCTGATTTCATGAATACTTTTTAAAAACTTCCTCTTTGGGCTGGGTGCAGTGGCTCATGCCTGTAATCCTAGCACTTTGTGAGGCCGAGGCGGGCGGATCACCTGAGGTCAGGAGTTCGAGACCAGCCTGGCCAATACAGCAAAGCCCCATCTCTACTAAAAACACAAAAAATTAGTTGGCTGTGGTGGCGTGTGCCTGTAATCCCAGCTACTCAGGAGGCTGAGGCAGGAGAATCACTTGAACCAGGGAGGCGGAGGTTGCAGTGAACTGAGATCACACCATTGCACTCCAGCCTGGGCACCAAGAGTGAAACTCTGCCTAAAAAAACAAAAAAACAAAAACAAAAACAAAAAAAAACCCCACACACACAAACAAAAAAACCTTCCTCTTTGAGAGGAATTTTAAACTTTTGCAATGGGTATGGAGAAAAATGTAGTCCCTAGTACCTTTTATCCTCACAGAGAGAATGAGAACTGCCAGACAGGAACACTCTCAAACCATTGCCACTGAACCCAGAAATGCACAGAAATGTAGAAGCCCATCCCTCCTCCAAACAAAGCCACTGCTCTCTGTGTGCTCTGAATCACAGCCTCTCCAGCCTTCTTGATAACCTTCATCTGAGACTTCCTCCATCCTCCCACTCAACTTGCCACTTCCTTCAGTACTTAAATATCCTCCAAATTTCTTGTATTTATATAACACCTCCCACCTTGACCCAATGCCCTATTATCGACTGTTGGCTCTATCTGTCCCCACATTTGGAACTGTACTTCCAGAAGACCATCTCCATTCCTTTACAACCAGTCATTGTATTTCTTCGCCGTAGTCTGGCTTCTGCTGCCACCACTCTACTGAAGCTGGTTTTATCAAGCTTACCCATCGCCTCCCTGTGTTAAATGCATTAGATGCTCCTCAGTCCTTAGTTTCCTTGGCTTCTTGGTGACATTTGTCATCACTGACTTTCCTTCTTTTGGAAGCAGTCTCTCCCCTTGGTTCCTGCAAAGCAACCTTCTCCTAGTTAGTCTCATATCTCTGGCTCCTTCTCAGTTTATTACTTGCTCCTCTTCTTCTTGACTTTTCCATATTCCTTAGGATTCCATCTTTGTCCCTTTTATCACTCGACACACTCTCTCTGGGCCATGTCTTCATGGCTTTTGTTCACATCTATACCTGCTAACTCCCAAATCTGTATCTCCCTGGCACCTATCCATTCACACAGCAGTCAGCGTGATATTTCTCATGTACAAACCTGATTGCATCACCTCACAGAATATCCTTTTCAGTGTCTTCCCATTGCGTTTATGATCAAACCAACTTTCTTTGCAGGAACACAACAAAGCCTTCCAGGATCTGGCTGCACCTTGCTCTCCAGCCTCTACCTCTTTCCAGTCTTCTAGAATTCTACATTCCAGCCATGCTGGACCTCCTTCAGTGTCTTGAATGGTCCATGCTCTTCCCACTCTTAACCTTCCTTCAACCAACTATTTCTACCCAGAACCCTCTTCTACTGGCCCTTCCTACCTGTCACTTTCAGACATCTGGTTAAGCATTGCATCCTTTTGGGAGAATTTTCTCTAGGGTATGTTACCTCCTGCAAACTTACTATCCCATAGCACTTCCACACATTTCCTATCGAAATGTCCACTATTGATATTCCTTCTTAACTGTTTACTGCTTTATCCTACCTTCTAGCATAACACCTGTTATACATCAGGTAATCAAAATTATTTGTTGAAAGAATCTACCTAAATGATAATAGCATTATCTGAGGATTCATGTTTTGAGAATTTTCACATCCCTTCAGGGGGGTCACCCTTGGGTATTCTCCCATTTGCTAATCACCCGCTGCTTCCAAACCAGCCTGCTCATTCATAACAGTTGGGCTCTTCCATGAAATTGTGGAGGAAAAGGCTGCAACACCCAGGCAGCTGTGCTGATCTCCAGGTGTAGGATACAGTGTGAGTTTCATTGAAAAGGTGTCTAACATCTGATTCAAACAACTCCTGGCTGTTTTATCTTCAGACCGGCTGAGTAGTTTGTACATATACTCTGAAACCTGCTTTGAATATTATGATTAATAGATGATCACAAACATTGTCCTTTTTTCTTTTTTCTTTTTTTTTTTTTGAGATGGAGTCTCACTCTGTGCTCCAGGCTGGAGTGTAGTGATGTGATCTCGACTCACTGCAACCTCCACCTCCCAAGTAGCTGATTACAGGCATGCACCACCACACTCAGCTAATTTTTGTATTTTTAGTAGAGACGGGGTTTCACCATGTTGGCCAGGCTGGTCTCAAACTCCTGACCTCAAGTGATCCACCCACCTGGGCCTCCCAAAGTGCTGAGATTATAGGCGTGAGCCACCGTGCCCAGCCAACATTGTCCTTTAAACATCTAAAAAGTATTTATTAAACCCTAAATATGGCCTCATTGGCTCTTATATCTAGGTTTTTTCCAAAGGAAAGCAAACAGTGATTTCGAATGGGAAGAAAAGGATTAGATATGCAGACAATAACTTCACAGGAAAACTTCCAGGGCAACCAGCTTCATATACTTGAGAAAAATCTTTCTATAAACATCCTTCTGGGTGAGACATAAGTCACGGGGCATGGGTCTTCCTAGGGCCTATGGAGGCGTTGCATCTAAATCTTGCCCTATTGACTTTTAATCCTGCCTTTTTGTAAAGATATTTACCCGAAGTTTTTCCCCCTCTGTATCAGGACCTAAAACACAAGGAAATCTTAACCTAAGATAAACAAAATGTTTGACGAGAATCCAAAGATAACATTTACTAAAGTATCAGAATGTAAAGAACTATCCAGACCCTGCAGTACCAAGGGCGATATTTTGTCCCCGGGAAGGGATGTGTGTACACACACATATTTGATTACATTTGAAGTCTGTTATTTTGTGTTTTGTTGTTGTTGTTGAGCCTAAAATAAATGGCCAGGAGTGGAATGGTGGGGCTTTAAACACAGTTGAAAGGAACATGGCAGGGAGGAGGCATCCCCAACCAGGCTGGTTTAGGAGCACAATTTTCTAAAAGACAAGGGAGGGAGTAGATGACCTTTCCGGATCCCTCCTGTCTGAAGATTTTATGATTCCATGCACGTCCTCTGTCTAGACATGAAATGTGGATGCTTCTGCTTTTATTGCTGCAACACGGGTGAAAAGCATAACTGCTCCACCTACAGTCTGATCCTAGAAACTGCTCAGCCTCAGCCAGGAAAAACAACACAACAAAAAACAGAACAGGTGAGGAAAAAGCCCACCGGAAAGAATGCGATTTCAGAGTCCATAACGGGGAGTATTCCCCAAGAATCTAGACTTACTTTTCATCTAGCCTTTCAAAGTGACTATAATTTTAATAACGGTGTCTTACAGAGTTATCAATAATTATTCATTCAAATATTTAGCGTCTAATAGGAAATACCATTCCATGAGAAAAGGAGGAGACAGAAAATTTGGCCTTTCCTTTGACACGTGGGGAACAAAAACTGGAAGAGGATGTTGGATATCCACAGTTAACACAGTGACCACCAAGATCAGGTGCTCTGACTACCAGTAAGACATAGATCAGAAGACATCTCCGTTTCCAAGAATTACCCAACCTTGCAGTGCTGTGCTGTCTTCAAATTTTATACCTCATATTCTTTCTCCCTCACTCACAGCCCCTCTACTCACTCTTCTGTGTCCCAAGACACCTGAACACACCTTGTCCCTTCTGGCCTCTCACCTTTGTCCTTATTACAATCTTCCTCCCATTCCTTATAACCCTACAGTTTCTATGAGGCAGCCCCTTTGTTCCTTCTCAGACATGCCAAAGATCTGCCCTGAATGCTCTTTTCTCAGATGCCATGTGGCCTGCTCTTCCTCTTCATTCGAGTCTCTGCTCAGAGATGTTAGCTTCTGAGAGGGCTTCCTAACCACCTTATCTGAAACGGCACCCCATGAGTTCTTCTTTCATTATTTCCAAAGATCAGTTAGATCTGTATTTTAGACTTGTGCTTATCTTGAAATGTAATATGTATATACTAAACAGTGTGCAAAGCACAAAGCCCTCCTCAACCTGCTGGGGCTCCTCCACTTGGCCATCACCAATGTGGACATCTTACTTGCCTGATCCAACCTGATGGCTTTAGGACTGAATTACTGAGAAAGAGGAAAACAGGAAGATGAAGAGAGAAAACACTTCCATGCCACTTTAAATCCCCATCCTTAGTCCTAAATTCTAAGGTTGGGCCCTTACAGAGGCCTTTCTGTATCAAAAAAACACCCAATTTCTTTTTTCTTTCTTTTTTTTTTTTTTTTTTTTGAGACAAAGTTTTGCTCTTGTTACCCAGGCTAGAGTGCAATGATGTGATCTCAGCTCACTGCAACCTCTGCCTCCCGGGTTCAAGCGACTCTTCTGCCTCAGCCTCCTGAGTAGCTGGGATTACAGGCATGTGCCATCAAGCCCAGCTAATTTTGTATTTTTAGTAGAGATGGGGTTTCTCCATGTTGGTCAGGCTGGTCTTGAACTCCCGACCTCAGGTAATCCGCCCGCCTCGGCCTCCCAAAGTGCTGGGATTACAGGCGTGAGCCACCGCGTCCGGCCCCAATTTCTAATTGCTACTCAAGTAGCTGGAAGCTTGGCACCCCAAGGGAGTGGGAACTTCCCATGCTAGCTCCTCACTCAAGTCTGATAAACAGATTCCTTAGTTTCCTGTAGGATGGGACTTAGAACAATGGAATTTTATAAAGATTATCCATAACTATCCAGTAAGTGATTTCACACTCATCAAGGGGTTACTTTTTACAACTCCAGCACTGCAACAGAGTTTCCAATTGAAGTTTTCCTGGATGGTATCATTAGCATAGTTCCTTTAGGAGGAATGTGAACACCTGCTTTAGTGTTTTGTCCTTCTCTTAACCTTCTCAACAGAGTTATTATTCCAGCCTATTCATTTGAGTAATTCAACTTATCTCTTTGAGCTTGTTTCTTCCTCTGCAAGTAAAAGGTTGAACCCATGATCCTTGATATCCTAGATAGGTCTAACCTTTTGTGATTCCATAAAACGTTCTTGAAGAGTTAATATGTTAGCTCTTCACCCCTACCTATGAATGAATCATACAGGCTTTAACCTAGAGGAAGAGGTTTAGGGTACTGAGAGTTGAACAGATTTTGAAGCTCCTCATTGCCTGAGGGAAGTAAAATAAAATATTAAAAGGGCTTTAGTTACCAGAGTTAGAATGAATAATAACAATGGCAACCACTGCTTTGCAAATGTTATTTCAGTTCATCTTTACATTATAGCAGTGTATCCTAGTGCATAATCACAGGCTGTGAAATGAAACAGACCTGAGTTTGAGATCTGAGTTCAAATTCTTATTTTGCCAAATTCTAATTTGCGGCAAATTACCTTAACCTTTCCAGTCTCAAGTGTATTCATCTGTAATGTAAAGAATTTGCCCATGATTTTTTGGGGAAGATTAAATGAAACAATGCATGTAAAGGTCTCTGCAAAATGCATTATATGAAACAGGCATTCAATAATGGCAGCTATTTACAATATTGGAAATGCTTAATCCTTAAACATGAGTTCAGAACCAGTATCTGAATCCATGTTAATTTTATGCCATATTTCTGCTAAACAGTGCTTCCCCAATACACCTTGCCTACTACATAATTTTCTCTTGACAAAGACGGCTCAACAGAATTTATAGGTTCAAACCCTAGCTCATTTTCAGAGTCTCACTCCTTCCCAATCATTGACATAACTTTAACATACAAAACTCAGTAAATTTGGGAGGCTCAATTTTCTGCCTGCAGAATTAAACTTTGAGGTGGCTTTCAGAAATCTTGGCATTACAACTATATGAGTTAAGGGTTTATTATAGGGCAGTAATAGAAGCTTTGGAGTTCCTTAAGGGGACCCTAATCTGGGAATTTAGTCATGAGCTCATCATTTTCTTTGTCCAAGTTCCTCAGGACACTTAGAAGCAATAAACCAAACTTACCATACACCTTATATCCACTAACACAGTCTATGCAGCAAATACTTGTTCTTCTCAAGCCTTGCCTTCTATTGGCACATGATTACAGGTATCTATAGGTGATCGTTTAAGTAACTGTTTTGCTGTTTTTGTGCACATGATGGACTTCCAACACCCCCTTTTACCACTGCAAACAAGATCATTGACTTAAAATGTAGTCATATAAGAGAACCAATTGCAGATAACACAGGACCAATTGAGAGAACACATTTGTAAGGTTCTAATCTCTGGAACCACTTTTAGTGCCAAATTCTTGATCAGTGTTCCATCAGCGAAGCAGAGATTTGACCACAGGCAACTGAGAAGGCTACTTACAAGGTCTATGTGAGATAACTTTTCCCGTGTCTGGTGTTGGAACCTAAAGTCTGAAGAGTAGGACATCAGGAAGGAAAGATAATGATTGTGAGGTGGGGGAGACAAGAACAAACTAGAACTTGGAAGGTTGAGCAGGACAACTGAAGATAGTAGACTGGCCCCTTTGTCATTCTTTCACCATCTCCAAGCCTCAACTTTGAGGTGGCATTGTCCTGATCAGAGGTTGGAGCCCTTCATCATGAAGTTAAATGTGCATCAGGCCTGGAATTTGGAGAAGCTGAAGGAGGATCAGAAAGGAGCTGCTGCTGCTGCCTCAGGCCAGTGAAATGACAACATGAGCGGATTCCAAGTGTTTTTGTGGACTGCTCCATCTTCCCAAACATAGAAAGATGGCTACTGCTCCACTTCCACCTTCTAAATCTCACTCTCGTGTAGCCTGTATACCCCCATCCCATCGTAGCCATGCTAACCTGTAACTATGCATGAAAGTAATTCTGGGAAACAGAGCTCTGGCTCAGGTAAGGTAACACAATACAAAAGCCCACCATATCACTAGTCAAAGAAGAAATCCCATCAGAAATAAAAAATGCTTTGAACTAACAATAATGAAAACATAACAAAATTTGTGGGATACAGCTACAGCAGTCCTTATAGGAAATGCTGTGGCTTTAAATGTTTACATTTATAAAGAAAAAAATAAATGATCTGAGCTTCCATCTTAAGAAGCTAAGGGAAAAAAGGGCAACTTAAATACACAATAAGTAGAAAGAAAGATACACAAGCAGAAATTAATGAAATTGAGGCTGGGCGCAGTGGCTCACGCCTGTAATCCCAGCACTTTAAAGGCTGAGGCAAACAGATCAGCTGAGGTCAGGAGTTCAAGACCCGCCTGGCCAATATAGTGAAACTCCCATCTCTACTAAAAATACAAAAATTAGCTGGGCATGGTGGTGCATGCCTGTCATCCCAGCTATTCAGGAAGCGGAAGTGGGAGAATCGCTTGAACCTGGGAGGCAGAGGTTTCAGTGAGTCAAGATCATGCCCCTGCACTCCAGCCTAGGTGACAGAGTGAGACTCCATCTCAAAAAAGAAAAAAAAAAAAATGAAATTGAAGACGAGCAATAGAGGAAAATCAACAGGGCCACAAGTTGGTGTCTTAGTCTGCTTGTACTGCTAAAACAAAACAACTGAGACTGGGTTATTTTGAACAACAGAAACTTATTTCTCACAGTTCTGAAGGCCACAGGTAGTCCAAGATCAAGGCACCAGCAGGTTGGCTGTCTGGCAAGGGCTCAGTACCTACTTCCAATATGGCACCTTGAATGCCGTATGCCCTGGGATGGGGTTGGGGGATGAATGCTGTGCCTTCACGTGGCAGAAGGAATAGGAAAAAGGGAGTGGCAGCTCTCCGTAGCTTCTTTTATAAGGACGTTAATACCATTCACAGGGGCGGAGCTCTCATGATCTAATCACTTCCTAAATGTCCCATCTCTTAATACTATCACACTGGCAATTAAGTTTTAACATACTAATTTTGTGGGATACATTCAGCCCACAGCAGTTGGTTCTTTAAAAGATTAATAATATTGGGCTGGACGCAGTGGTTCACGCCTGTAATCCCAGCACTTTGGGAGGCTGAGGTGGGAGAATTGCTTGAGCCCTGGGGTTCGAGATCAACCCTGGCAACATAGTGAGACCTTGTCTCTACAAACAAAACAAAACAAAACAAAACAAAACACAACTGGGTGTGCTGGCACATGCCTGTAGTCCCAGCTATTTGGGAGGCTGTGGCTGTAATGAGCTGTGGTCAAGCCACTGTATTCCAGTCTGGATGACAGAGTGAGACCCCATCTCAAAATAAATAAATAAATAAATAAATAAAAACCAATAAAATCAATTTTATCTCAGACTAATCAAGAAAAAGAGCAAACACAAATCATTAATATCAGGAATTAAATAAGAAATATAACTACCAATCCTATAGGCATTAAAAGGGAAATAGGGAATGTTACATAGGGAATGGCAAAAAAATGTATTAAATGAAGTAAACAAATTTCTTGAAAAACAATGTATCAAAATTGACAAAGGAAGAGAGGAAAACATGAAGTCTATCTTCTAAGAAATGAACTCATTATCAAAAATCTTGTCACAAAGGAAATTCCAGGTTTGCTTTGGGATTGGCAAAGATTTCTTAAGTGGGACAGAAAATGCAATAGCTATGAAAGATAAAAATTGATAAAGTGGTCTGAATAAAAATTAAACTTTTTTTCCTTATCAAAAGACAGTAAGGAAATGAATATTGGTAAAGACATACATCTAACAAAGAATGTGTCAATATTCTTATAATACAAAAACAACCTAATTTTTAAAATGGCCAAAGATTTGAACAGATAGTTTACAAAAGATATAAAAAGTTTGAAGGAAAAAAAAAAAAGGTGCTTAACATCATTAGTCACAGGAAAATGCAAATTAAGCCACAGTGGGACACTACCTCACCCCCACTAGAATGGTTACAAAAAAGGACTGACAATACTGTTAGTGAACATGTGGGAAAAATGGAATTCTCATCATTGGGAGCAGGAGGGTAAAACGGTACAACCACTTTGGAAAATAGTTTCACAGTGTTTTATAAAATTAAACATATACATATATGTCTCTTCCCTATGACCCAGCAAATCTAATAGATATTTACCAAAGAGATAACATATCTACACAAAGACTTGTACACAAATGTTTGTAGCAACTTTATTAATAATCCCACACCAGAAATAACACAAATATCCATCAGCAAATACATAAACCAATTGTGGTATATTACAATGAAATACCAGCCAGCAATAAAAACAAAAAGCTACAGACATACGCAACAGCATGTATCTCTAAACATGCTAAGCTAAAGAAACTAAACACAAGAGTATATACTATCTGATTTAATTTATATGAAATTCTAAATCAGGGAAGAAAACTAACCTTCCAGTAACAGAAGGTGGATCAGTGGTGACCTAGGGCTGGGGAGAATGACTGCAAAGGGAGAGGAAATTTATTCTGGTAAGAAAATGTTCTTTACTTTGATTGGGGGTGGTGGTTACATGGGTGTACACATTCATCAAAGATCATTGAACTCTACAGTAAAAATGGCTACACTTAATTACAGTAAATTATACCTTCATTAAGTTGATCAGAAAGAAAAAACATCCCAATGACGGGAGAGACAAAAGTCACCACACCAGTGTCTGTCTTAATATTTGAATATGCACTAAATTTCTAGGTTTCTATTTGTTTCATGGCACATGTCAGGGGGCCAAGTTTCCATCTAAATAAATGGCTTAATCAGTTAAATTATAATAGAGGAATATATATATATATATATATATATATATATATATATATACACACACACACATATATTTATTTTTAGAGATAGCGTCTTGCTCTGTCACCCAGCGTGGAGTGCAGTAGTGCAATTATAGCTCATTGCAGCCTAAAAGAGGAAGATATAACAAAATTATTCAAGAAATGAACAAAAGCCTATGGTATGAATGCTTTCCAACTGAGTGATTAACTTTTGATATGCTATTTTGTGTTTACGTCTGAATCGTGAGTTGTCAAGTGTTTAGAAAAACCTGTCAAGTACACAAGTCTGCCTTTTTGGTAGTTGGATCAAAATATTAAATCTCTTATCAAATGTTTAAGAAAATGTGATTAATAAAATATGTAAGTGGTATTAAATGTTCAGGATAATTGGAATTTGCAAATTGTTAAAGAAATGGTAATGTAATTTCTCATTTTTATCAAATTTACTGTTCTTATGATGTCTTCAAGTTGAGCTTAGATTTAAAAATGCTATATTTTAAATGTATTTTAATAAAGCAAATATTAAAACAAGTATTTATAAGTATTTTTCTTTCCATACCAAAAGCCTGCCTTGACAGTAAAGCTTGTTGACACATGGTTCAAACACTTCCTTCCTGCCTTTCTTGAGAAATTCATTCTGCTTTTCAAGGAAGGTATGTTTCTATTTTATCTGCAAACCTTATAAACTGGCCTTATGGTTTATAGCAATATAAAAACACACAAAGTGATGCATTTTTTAAAAATGAAATCCTGTAACACCACCAAATGTATGCATTTTACCTCTCTTACAAAGATAACTTATAGTAAATAATGTTAACAATGTTAGTTTTACTTATACGATTTTTCTCTGTACCCTCTATCTCTACTTCACCTCAATGTCTTTCACCCTCCAGTTTTAAGGTGAAAATATCTAGGCTTCTGCCCTCTGCAACTGATTTCTATTGAGGGCCTATTGAGGTATAATGACAATAATCATTGAATCTAGAAAGAAAAAGCATCAAGCACAATTTACATTAACAACAGCTTCAGTTGACATTTAACTGAATGCTTCTAACTTATTTAATCTTATTAGATAGGCAGTGTTTTACTCAATTTACAGATGGAGAAACCAGGATTGTGCAACTTGCAAGTGGCAGAGCCCTGTTTATCTCCAAAGTTCCTGTTCCTCTGAGGTGAAGTTATAGATTAACCTCCCAGGTTTGCCCTTTCTTGATGTAACTAACTAATATCTTTGAGGATCTTTTTTCTTTTACCCAGAGTGCTAAGTGCTGAGTATACAGATTCATTCAACTCTCTAACCAGTTCTTGTATTACTGATTCATCTGTGGTCAAAATCTGGGGTACTGGTGGGTTTTGTTTGCAAACAGTTATGACTTTGAGTGACCAAAAAAAACAAAAAAAAAAGTTTATCCTTGATGTAGGGACCATGTTTGATTTCTCCTTACTTCCCCTTTTGACCCCTCCAAGGCACTCAACAAATGTCAGCTAATGAATAAATGAGGAAAAAAAACTGTTGGCTAAAAAGACAGCATCAGAAGAGAATTTGTACCTAGTGCAGTGCTTGGCGTCTATCAGGGATTTATTAAACATATTGAAGAGAATGACATTTCTGCCATTTTATTAATAAATTCAACAAAGTATTTATTGAACTTTAACCACGTCTTGGGCGTTTTTTAAGGATGAGTGATTTAATACAATGATGATTCAGACACGGTCTCTACTTCCAAGGAATCTGGCATCTAAAATAGATAAGACGCACATAAAATAGGTGATAGCAGTTAAGTGCTGAAGTAAGACTGTCATTCAAGTGTCATCAATTTGAAGAAGTTGGGAAGATCAGGAATGGAAGTTTCCTCCCCCTTTTCTTAGTCCATTCGTACTGCTTTAACAAAGTATCTTCAACTGGGTAATCTATAAATAACAAATTTATTTTCTTACAGCTCTGGAGGCTGGGAAGTCATGCTTAAGCACCAGTGGGTTTGGTATTGGCTGAGTTCCCGGTTTCTGCTTTCAAGATGGTACCTTGTTGCTGGGTCCTCACGTCAGAAGGGACAGAAGAGCTCACCAGTTGCCTCACTCCTCTTTTCAAGTCATTAATCTCAGAGCCCTCATGACTTAATCACTTCCTCAAGGCCCCACCTCTACATCCTATCTCACTGGTGAACCTATTTCCACATATGAATTTTGGAGGACACATTCAGACCACTGCACCCCTCGAGTTCGTTAGTGTCTTTCAATATCTTTCTTCATGCTCTCTGTGGCAATCTCATGGTTTCAAACTTTTCTTCTATCTGGGTTAATCTCAAATATATTTGTTCTCAGTCATCTCCCTATAGTTTCCATCTTTCTCCCAGACCTCCTCTCTACATAAATAACCTGCATACACTGTAAACTCCATGTATCAAAAAACTGAACTTGTATAATTCTCTTCCAAATCTGTCCCCAGCTTCTAGAAGATGGGAGGAAAACATGATACAGGGGAATGAGGAAATTCACTCGGTATTGCAGACAGGAAGACAAAGACTCAGTCTCTCTGGGTTTCTGAAAGGTCTTCTCGAACCATATCCACCCACTTCTCAATTTCTACCACGAAAGTAGAAAACGTAACCTTGATTTTCACTTTCTGTCTTGTAACTATAAAAGTTCAAAGTCACCTGTAGAAGGTAATTTGGGTCCTCACTTCCATGAATATTCTCCGACTTCCTCTAATAGAAAATAGGAGAATGTGGCAGTAGTGTATATTAAAATGTTAGGACTCCTTAACATAACGCTGCTTTAAGAGACCAGAATTTGAGATGGGTGAAAGGGCAGAGGCAAGTTTGATTATTCCTAACACCTATGAGGAAGCCTCTGTCCTCCCCATAGGAAGCTGTCCTTTCTTCTCTATTAGCTATACAGGAATAAGAATCTAGAGAAAGCTTTAACATTCATAATTGGAGTTACAGAATTAAAGACACTGAGACGATTAGCATGTGGATAACCTGAAATACTTCACGGCTCATTCACCATTTCAACATCAAGAAGAGGGGAATAAACACCACAAACATGGCAACAGGCCAGCTGCTCAAGAAAATGGTGCCCCCCCTTCCTCCCAGGCACACAGCTGGACACATTTTCCAGAATCTCTCTGGTGGGCCATGTGACTGAGTTCTGTCCAAAGGAACATGGGCAGAAGAGATCTGCACCACTTCCAGGCCTCACCCGTGAACATTTCCCACGCAGACTTTTCCTTCTTTCCCTATGTGCTCCTTCAACAAAGAGGGCTCTATGGACTGAGAGAAAGGCAGAGCCCCAAGAGGAAGGAGCCGGGGTCGCAGAATGACTAGGTGGAAAGC
Organism: Theropithecus gelada; assembly: GCF_003255815.1. NCBI lineage: Eukaryota > Metazoa > Chordata > Mammalia > Primates > Cercopithecidae > Theropithecus > Theropithecus gelada. Next base: position 112,822,136 of record NC_037682.1, on the reverse strand, counting down.
TGTCCACTGACCACAAACATCCGCATGGGACATTATAGGAGAGAGAAATAAACCTTGGAATAGTGACTTAACTTCTTTGGGTCCTAGTCTCCAGGCAAAGAGGAAAAGCTCAATAAATATCAGCTGTCATTATATGAGGAAATAAAGTTTACTTCTCCTTAATTTCCTTTTCTTAGGCAAGGTGGAGCACCGGGGGCGAGTGGGATTAGTGAAACGTATTAAATGACGTTTGCCCATTACAAAATACTAATTGGTACATTTAAATAAGATGACGTTGTGACAATAACACACAGATTAAAGACATTTTCTTCTGGATCCCAGACATTAGATTTTATGACCGATTTCTTGCTAAAACACTCAAATCTAGTTAAAATGTGAAATATAAACAGAATGTGGTACCCACTTCTTTCTCCCCGTGACACTGAGTATCTGGGGCTGTTCTGAAACACATTTAACAATCCATATCATTTCTGTGGCTTCCAATTGACAAAATCTGTACAAAGAATGCTCTGTGCTGCTCTAACATTTAACTGATACAGTTTAATTATAATGATCAACTTTTATTGATTTTACATAAATAGCTTATCGAATGCCTTTACAAACTATGTTTTTGCAATATATTTATGTTACAACACACATTTCCTTATGAAAGTATTTGTCAAATCTTTTTGCAGAGGAAGTAGGTAAAAGTGAGGGGAGAAGAGGAATAAGATTTTAAAACTAATCGTCAGCAATGGGTATTTGGCAATTATTTCCTTTACAAAAAAATCACAGGTTTGTAACTTTGAAACATCAAAAGTGTAGTCCATCAATTTAATTAAAAAATCAGTAGTGCCTAATATATCATCTGGGCATCAATTTTTTAAAAAATATATCCAGATTCACATATTTTTACTCTTATTAAATAATGGTTTTAAATAATAATCACCACCATGTTTAGTTATATAATACCAGATCTGGATTAAATCATGGTGATATCGATATTTTTAAATTCCAATTTATTTATTAATCAGTAAAATGTAACAGTTGACAGTGTGCCCAGAGAACGAGCCTCCTATGTGTAGGAAGACGATAGTCTTATTACACCTGCCATCAATTAGGTCAGTTACATAGCTGCTAATGTATCCGAATTTTTTTCCACACTGATGTTTTGACTTGAATAAAGTACTACAAGTTATCATTATCAAACCAACATGGAAGAATTAACCATTCCTGAAACAAGAAACAATCTTTATATATTAGTATTTCTTGGTTATGGTGCTTAGTCTTGGTATTATTCAGCATGATGATTCTTCATAAAAACGAGTGGATTAAGGCAAATGCATATAGCCCAGTCCCCTCAATAACTTATTCTCTATCTTATTTCTAATTGTTGTTGAGGCTACACAAACTACAGATCTGCTGCTAGAAAGATACAAGTTGTCCCCTGAACAACACCTGGCATTTTAAGCGTAAGATTAAAATCCTGATGTTCACAGCATCTTCTCCTGGACTGCCACTATGATCATTCCTCAGCAGTGCCCACAATGCTCATTTCCAAATGATACCATTTGCTTACTATGTATCTTGGCTGTATGGAGATTATTTTTTCCTTATTAAAAAAAAGAAATATGGTATTTCCTTCTTTGTCATTACTTAGGAATAACTGGGCAATAATCTATTCAGTCTTTGTAAACTCTCCATTGAATAATTTTTCATTCTTACAACCATTTCCTGCATGGCTGCTGTACTTTCCCTCTGTCATCTCCTTCACATAACTGAGTGGTCCCTTCCCCTCAAAGGAGGAAGGATTTTTGAATGAGCCTCCAATCCTATCCCACAGAGTGAAATATTGTCCATAATTATAGTCAAAGAACATATGATGGTCTGTATGATGAGCTGAGCCATTAATAAATGGCTGTAAGATTTGGGGGACACGAAAATCACCATCATGAATGGAAATTGTCCAGATATTAACCAAGATGTACAGACTTAAATAAACCACCTTGTGTAATGGAAAGATAAAAGGGTATATATGGTAAGGTAGACTCTGAAGAAAGCCATCAACAGGGTGAAAAGCATGACTTGCAAATGGAGTAGGAATCTTCCAAGTATGGTGAGGTTTATGTAGGCGCTACAGAAGAAAAGGACACAATTAGCACTGCAAACTTCACCCCACGCAACATTCAACTTAGCTTCTCATACTCATGTTGGAAACGACCTAACTAACATATCCTGTAGAAATCAGCAAAATTATTTATTCTATAAAATGTCCTTCTTTGCCCTAAAACAGTATAATTTTATATGGATTTATGGGTACAAATGCAGTGGTGTTCCATGGATATACTGCATAGTGGTGAAGTCTGGCTTTTAGTGTACCCAGCACCTGAATAATGCACATTGTACCCAACAGGGAGGGTCTCATCCCTCACTCATCTCCCATCCTCCCACCTTCCAGAGTCCCTAAAGTCTACTGTTCTCTCTGTAAGTCCATGTGTACCTGTTGCCAGAACAGAAGAACTTTAAGACAGCCCCTTAGACCCATAAAGAATATGAACAAAATGCACCCTGTACCTGTTATGATTATGGCTAGACATTTAATATGGTTAGAGGAAATTCTTGGAAATAGAGAATGGAATTTATAACCATACATTGCTGAAATGTGTAACCTTTTTTTCTCTTTTCCCCACAAATGACTTTACCTTATATACCAGTCTATGATGAAGGCCTCTGTGAATCCAGTAGATGAACATATCAGTGAAAAAGAGGAAAGATATGATGCTAATGATGAGTTCAAACAATCCTAGAAAAGAAAACGGGAAACAGAAGAATCAAACCTCAGCTCCTAGGATTAGAGTTCACTTTTCACATGTCCATCTAAGTGTAAAATGGGATCCTAGACTCAAACACTATAAATGATCTGTTTCAGCTAATTCAATATATTATAAAAACCAATCTCCCCTGGCTTCCTGGAATCTGGTCATTTCCTCATTTCTCTCTCATAAGTACTTGAAACATTCTACCTAAAGTACTTCTTAATTAAACCATGAAGATATTTATGAGACAGGATACTCCTAAGACATCTTTATTATTTAAATCTCTGGGAATCATCACTGCCCTTCATATTAATCTTCCTAAAACCCATCTTTACACATTATCTCCCTGCTTAAAATTTACTTCCCACTAAATACTTTAAATTTAGCATTTACTCCGCACTCCAGCCCTTTCGGATCTTTCCAACCTCATCACTCCTGTATTCCCGCTCTAACCAGGCAGGTTTACTCAATATCTTCCCACTATCTTGGAAGTCTTACCTCTGTACCTTTCCTCACAGGGGTTCAAGAACCTAAAATGCCCTCTCTTCCTTTATTTTTACTCATAATCATATCCATGTTTCAAAGCCCAGCCAATACAGTACCCCAGTATATAATTTTTTGTCCCATCTTCTAAATAATTTTTTTTTTTTTTTTTTGAGACAGAGTCCTGCTCTGTCGCCCAGGCTGGAGTGCAGTGGCACAATCTCTGCCTCCTGGGTTCAAGGGATTCCCCTGCCTCGCCCTCCCGCATAGCTGAGACTACAGGTGTGCACCACCACACCCCGCTAATTTTTTGTATTTTAGTAGAGATGGGGTTTCACCATGTTGGCCAGGATGGTCTCAAGCTCCTGACCTCATGATCCGCCTGCCTCAGCCTCCCAAAGTGCTGGGATTACAGGCTTGAGCCACTGCGCCCAGCAATAACTGACTTCTTACTTAAAGAGCAGGGTGCTGGTGCCAGCAAGTGTGAGTCCAAGTCTCAGATCTACCACCTACTCGTTACTGAAACTCTCTGTACACCTCACTGACTCACCTATAAAAGGAGCATAGTGATAGTATCTATCTCGTAAAATTGTAGGAAAACAATGCACTGATTCTTGTGAAGAGCTGAGAACTGTCACTGACACATTATCAGCCTTCAAAAAATACTATGATTGTTTTTCACATACTAGATCCTAGAAATGTGTCTTGAAAAAGTTTCAAAATTTCACAAAAGTTTAGTCACTATAGGACTGTTTATACTATAAAAAAGGGTAACAATCTGAAGGTCTAACAATTAGGTATCATTTACATAACTTATGAATATCCACACAGTACTATGACTAATATATTACATAATCTCAAAGATTTTTTGACATGAAAATACAGCCATGTAAGTTGCTAAGAGAAACAAAATGCAGAGCCCAAACCACTATGCACCTCAGGACTTCATTTGTGAAATGTAAACAATGAAGTATACAGGCGCAGAAAAGCGGGTGGTCGTGTGCCAGAAGAGTTACAGTTTCTAAGAAGCAGGATAATGGATTTAAAACCTCTGTAGTTTTTAACTTTCAGCAATTATCATAAGCTACTCAAGTGTTTTTTAGAAGGTTGAATTCAATAATTAATAGAAAACACATGCAAGGACCCATCTCTGATCACTCCAATCTTCCACCAGACACAGTCTCATCTACAACAGACTTTTAGATTGATGGAAAAACTAAAGAAACGCACATGTGGCAAGACATGAACACATGAAAATAGAACATTAAAAACAATCGGATAATTTGTAATTATTTTAAAAGATAAAATAAAAAAAAAGAGGCAGGTTTTTTGTTTTTTTTTTAAGGAAACTAACCTGTGCTTAGACTATTATCTTCCTGACACTCATGTGATTTACTTACCATATGGAAACTCTCCTAGGTCATCATGTAATTTGCTGTAACCTCTTAACTCCAGCAGGAACAGTGGAACAGTAAAAATACTTATCACTGGCAATGCCTGGACAGTAAACTTAATCTCTCGACGGACTTGATTCTGAAAGTGAAATTTCCAATACTTAAAATCACAAAATCCATGTTAAACACAACAGGCGTAAAACTGTTCTGGACTGGATTTTTAAAATCTCTTTTACATGAAGGGGCTTACCTCCAAAACTGCTTCTATTAAAATTTTAAAAACTTGAAAATAGGTATGTAAGAAAATCATTCCTTTTGTACTGAGAAAATGCAATAAAGTATTTTAAATTCTGAAACCTTTTTTCCTTCCTCCAAAATCTGCATTCTAAACTTCTATTTATGGAATAATCGTTTCTTTCCTAATTAACTTCCATCCCCAATCCTCTATTTTTTCTTTTGCTGTTCGGTCCTTGGAGTCACCGACAAGTACAAACAACTGAAATTTTAAAATGATTGTAAACAACTTCGAAACTACTGAGTTTGAATCCCCTATCTAGCCAAAAAACAAAACATGGTTAAAAAAAAACAAAAAAACAAAAAAACAAAAAAAACACATATTTCAGTGTGTGAAAATCATATTAAAATAATGACATAAATGTATGCATTTACTCAATATCAGCATAAAAATGCTCCAATATGCATCTAACAATATAAGATACTAGACTTAGTTTTGTTAAAAATGAAAATATCTAACCCATTTGTGGTTGGTCTCCAAAATTTTATTTGATGGTTACACATAATCAGCTTAATCTAAAAATCTCAAACATATTGTTATTTTTACTTTAATAGTTAGAAAATAGGTAAAAAAAAATTTCTTACCTTTAAAAATTGTGGATGTTTCATTAATGCATGATCAAAGACAAAATAATAGCTCAGTGTTGCACAGAAGAAATAAAGGATGTAAGCACCAACATTTGTTACAATCAGAAGACTAATAGTTTGTCGGAAGATGTCATCTTCTGGCCATGTGGCTGGATATACGTATGGTGTAAAAAAATAGTAATCTGCAACACTGAGTACAAGATCCATCACTTAGCCCCTAAAAGATAAGCATGTGCGACAATTATTTACCATGTCTATATTTTTCCAGGCAAAAATTTTTCAGAAACACTATATCTCAAGTTCCTGATTTAAGAACAATCATATGTAGTACATCTGCTGCTATCAGAATCCCCTACATGCCATCTTTAGAGCCAGAAGGGACCTTAGATATCATCTCTAGTCCAATTTCTTCATATTATGTATGGGGATACTAAAGTTCAGTTAGAGAAACTGAGGCCAAGGAAAGGTCATCAAGCTGCTAAGTGGCACAAGCCCAGATCCAATTCCATTTCCGTGTCCTTTCCTAGTGCGTCCTATGGCAGCACGGCAAGTAGGAAAGATGGGAATGCAGGGGACTAGGTACTCAGAAAAACAGTTTCCTCTTTCAGCTACAAGTTTCAGCTGCATCTCTCTCCTTCAAGGACTCATACTTCAGAGATTTTTGCTTCAGCGCTGACACCTAAGATAAATTCCCTAGAAGACATCCATGCTGCCACCACAACCATAGAATTGGGACTATCTATCTGTTCTTCTGACACTCCCATTGACAGAACAAAGGAAGATGTATTCTTGGTGTTAAGAACTAGAATACATTTATTTCTCTACACCTCTAATCAGTATTCCAGATCAGGGAGTTGGTAAATTGTAGCCCATGGGCCAAACTCAGAGCCTGCTTTGTAAAAATCTTTATGGAACACAGCTACACCCAGATGTTTACATACTGTCCGTGGCTGCTTTTCTGCTACAAAGGTGGGCTTGTATCACTGCAACAGAGACAGTACGGCCCGTTGAACCAAAGGCATTTACTACTTGGCCATTTAGATAGTTTGCCAGCTCCTGTTTCAGATGCTTAAACTCTAAAACAACATTAGTCAGTTCACTACATACTTAAGTCCATTCTATACTCATAGTCCTGTTACAATACAGTTTGGTGATATTATGGTCAGCTTTTGTGATCTGACTATGGAATCTATCATTTACGATCGACTCACTCATTCCTCATTGCATTGTTCGCACAAGAAGATGTGGTCAGCATCTAAAATACCTCTCTCACTTAGAACTGAAATTTTTGAACAAGAAGCCTATCTGCAAATTGTTTACCCAAATAGATTTCAGGGGTTCAAATGGCCTTTATCTCCTACATACTGGGCCATGTTACTAACCACCAATTTATGAAATAAAATAGCCCATAGGTAAGGAAAATTCTGAAAATACTGACTTACTTCCTTGTAGCCTATTTCCTTCACTAGATTCCCTATGAGATTTCTCCACTAAATTCCCACAGGGATTTAAGAAAGTTTCTTAAAAAATAATACGCATATAGTTCAAAATGAGAAACTGATAGGAAAAGATATACAATACAAAGCCTTGCTTCCATCCATGTCACTGTAAACTATACCGTCATTTCATTTCCACCTCTCTGAGTGACCATACCTATTAGTTTCCTGAGAATCCTTACAGTGTTAATGTAAGATGGAACAACAGATTTTTCTATCCTTCCTTACAAAACGTGGCATACTATATACACTGTGAAGTTTCTTTTTCTTAACTGTATATATATCTTGGAGATCTTTCCATCCCTACATAAAGATCATGCTCCTCCTTTTGTTTTTAATGAAACAGGTTTATTGAGATACGATTCACATACCATAAAATTCACTATTTTAAAGTATATGATTGACTAGTTTTTTTAGCATATTCTCAGAGCTATGCAATCATTACCACTATCGAGTTTCAGAACATTTTCAGCACCCCAAAAAGAAACCCCAACCCTATACTGTTGAGCTTCTTGGATGTGTAAAGTTTTTCATCAAATTTGGTGAGTCTAGGGCCACTTTCTTAAACTTTCTATGCCTTTCCTTCTTCTCCTTTTGGGACTCTCATTATGCTTATGTGGAAATGCGTGATGGTGTCCCCAAGTCTGTTCATATTTCTCTTCCCAGCTGTTTAATCTCAATTGACCTAGTCTGCACTGTACATCCAGATGGCCCGAAGCAACTGAAGAATCACAAAAGAAGTGAAAATGGCCAATTCCTGCCTTAACTGATGACATTACCATGTGACATTCCTTCTCCTGGTTCAGAAGCTCCCCTACTGAGCACCTTGTGACCCACAAGAGAACAGCCCCCTTTGACTGTAATTTTCCACTACCTACCGAAATCCTACAAAACTGCCGCAACCCCTAACTCCCTTTGCTGATTCTCTTTGTGGACTCAGCCTGCCTGCACCCAGGTGATTAAAAAGCTTTATTGCTCAAAGGCTGTCTGGTGGTCTCTTCACATGGACACGTGACACTTAGGTGCATTCAGAAACCTTTCAGCAATTTCCCCATCATCCAAGAAATGCCTAACAGAAGCATCATGATTAATGTTCAGCATTTCTTCAACATCAGCTTCTCCTGACCTATCTATGGTTTTGGCCATTAAATGTATGGTATAATTAAAGACATTACGTATCATCACTTCATTAGCGATAGAAAATCTTTCAAAATATCTACAAGTTCATTTTCAAACCTCATTGTCAGCTAAAATGTTAAACATTTATTATTGCTGATTTATCAACATCATTTCAAGCATTAAGTAATTTTGAAAACAGGATCTTTACAACTGAACTCTTAAAAGAAGTTTTGATTCCTAGGCCTCCCTTAACTGTGCAAGCAATATACTTGCTTTTTCCCAAAGTGTAACACTCCTTGGAGAAAAAGATTGTATTCTGGCCAGGCATGGTGGCTCATGACTGTAATACCAGTGCTTTGGGAGGTAGGCTTATTCCTTGAGCTCAAGAGTTGGAGAACAGCCTGAGCAATATAGTGAAATCCCGTCTCTACAAAATATATAAAAATTAGCCGGGCATGGTAGCACAGCCCTGTGGTCCCAGCTACCCTCAGGAGGCAAAGGTGGGAGGATTGCTTAAGGAGTTCAAGGCTGCAGTGAGCCATGATCGTGCCACTGCACTCCAGCGTGGGCAACAGAGCAAGACCCAAAGGAAAAGGCTGTATTCTGCTCACAGTGAGGTAAAAGTAAATGATTAAAAACTATAATATACGGTTGAGGAGAATGCATAACAGCTGTCTAGAAAGTAAATTTTCTATTGACTCTTGCCTTACTTTTAGATATTTTTCACCACACTGCTTCCTAAATTTCTGAATTCTTCCTTATTAATACTAACATACATCCTCCAGTAGCAGTTCTTCATATATGACAGCTTTTTTCATGATCAACAAAGCAATGAGTGGCCTGTTTACTTCCTATTGTGAAATCCACTTAACCGAAACATGGTTAGAATCTTCATTTTCGGTCCTGTGCAATGTCTCCCTAGTTTTCATCAATTCTTAGTCCTTACTACCGCTATAAAACATCCGCAATCTGTTTTTCTATTCCTTAAGTCACATGAGGTGGTAGTTCCCACACTGCCACATGAAACTCAAAGTAACAAAACAATAAAAAACACCAGAAATACCTGGTAGGGGTGCCAAGACACAATGGGCACCTCAGTCAGATGGAGTCAGAATTTGTCATCAAATGAGTTTGGGAGCTGAACTTAAAGCAAAAAAGAAAACAACTTTTTGTTTTTTCAGGGCTTTCTAGACTTCCAAATTGTGACTAGGGACTATGGACCTGTATCCCTTTCTGTGAGTTCAACTGAATTATGTGTAATTCAGTGTTACATAGGTGTTTACTTAACACATATCCAGATATTTGGATAGGTTCCAATTTTTTGCTATTACAAATAATGCTGCAATGACAGGCCCTCATTAGGCAGATTTCCAAAAGCAGAAGAGCTGAGCCAAAGAGTTACACACTCATAACTTTGGTAAATATTGCTAAATCACTCTCCATAAGGGTTACAACTACTTCATAGTCCTCAAACGATGTAGGACAGTACCTTACCTATTTCTCTACAATCTTACTAGCAGAGGATATCAAACTTTCACATATTCATCAGGAAAGAAGGGCTATGTCGGGTATACTTAATTTGCATTTACCTTATTATGAGTAAAGTTGAGCATCATTCAATATATTTAGAACAATTTGTACTTTTTTTCTGTGTTTATCTGTTTTTATCCTTTGCCCATTTTCCCACTGGGTTTTTAGTATCTTTATAAAAGGCAAACTCTAGAAGCTCCTTAAATATTAGGGAGTTTGGCCCATTGTTTATGACATGAATTATAAACATTTCCTCACTTAGGGAAGGAAAAATTTAATTAGCACCAAATGCCAGATATTAACATATATTCCTTATCATACACGCCATGTTAATTCATTCAAATAAGAACGTATTAAGTGTTAAGCACTACACTAGGTAATGAGCATATAAACATTAAAAAGACACAGTCTAAATCAGTCTTAAACGTAAGGCAACTACAAAAACGATTCTATCAATAGGACACATCCTGCAATACAGATATATATATGCAAATTCTATGAAATCAGAAAAGACAACACAACTACCGCAGCTTATGGTAAAAGGCTTCCTAGTGACTATATTAGATTTGGACTTTGAAGGACATCACCAGAAAGAAAAGGTTAGGGATAGCCATTCCAAAGAGAAGTCACAACTGCAAAGCAAGGGAAGAACATGATGCATTCATGGCTCACTCCGTGTGGCTGGCGGGTGTTAGACAGGGTGATAGGGGTGGAGCAGAGGGAAAAACATGTTAGGGGATGGACTTGTAAAGGAGATTGGTGTTAGACTACGCATGGAGGATCTGCTGTCCTGCTGAGGAGTTTGGACTTTCTCTCACACACTATAGGGAGACACTTAAGATTTCTGGGTAGGAAAAATATACAATCAGACCCATTTCATAAAAACCATTCCATGAGAAATCTGGAGTACTGGGCCAGATGAGGTGGCTAACGCTTGTTCCCAGCACTTTGGGAGGCTGAGGTAGGAGGACCGCTTGAAGCCAGGAGTTCAAGACCAGCCTGGGCAACACAGCGAGACTCCATCACTAGAAAAGAAAAGAAAAGAAAAGAAAAGAAAAAAGAAAAGAGAAAGAAAAGAGAAAGAAAAGAGAAAGAAAAGAGAAAGAAAAGAGAAAGAAAAGAGAAAGAAAAGAGAAAGAAAAGAGAAAGAAAGAAAAGAAAAGAAAAGAAAAGAAAAGAAAAAAGAAAAGAAAAGAAAAGAAAAGAAAAGAAATATGGGTTATCAGTGAGAAGCAGGGAAACTAGTTTGGTTGTTCCTGCGGCAGACTAACCCAGAGAAAATGATAGCCTGACCTCAGGCAGTGGCTGTTAAGACTAGCCAGCAGAGATTTCTCAAGTCAAAACATCCACAGGATTTGGATAACCCACAGATGCTGGGAAGTGAGAGAGAAATCTAGGGCAACTGTGAGACTTTAGCTGGTCTAAGTAGATGGTGATGTCATTGTAATTGAAATAGGGAATACTGGCAGAGCTAGCAGATGTGGGTAGGGTAGGAATAGGGGGTGGGTAGGGTAGGAATAGGGGGTGGGTAAGGAATGATGGTATGAACGGAAAATAAAATCTTGGGACTCCAAAATCACTAAGCTAAGAGAAAAGTCAAGCTGGAAACTATGTTAGGCAAACCTGCCTCCCACTTTATTCCTAAATAAGATAGCTACAAGAATAAGAAGCTACATCCCTCCCTCACAATTTGCCCTCAGAAAATTCCTTTGTGGATAAAGAACAGACAGAACTCAAAGTCATCCCTCTGAGGCTCACCTGAGACAAATGCATATCTGATTGCTTCCTCTGCCCTATTGTTTATGTAAAAATGAAGATTCACTGAGCCAGACTAAATTGTGTATTCAGTGGAAGGCTAATCAAGGACTCAAAAGAATGCAACCTTTGTCTCTTACCTACTTCTAAACTGGAAGCCCCCACTATAAGTTGTCCCACCTTACCAGACCCAACCAATGTAGATCTTACACATACTGATTGATGTATCATGTCTCCCTAAAATGTATCAAAGCAAACTGTATCCCCCACCACCTTGGGCACATGTTGTCAGGACTTCCCAGGCTGTGTGAGGCTGTGTCACGGATGCATCCTTAACCTTGGCAAAATAAACTAAATTGACTGAGACCTGTCTCAGATATCTGGGGTTCACAATGGGTTCAATGTAGATTTTAAAATCTAATTATCTGTGGGTCATCTTATATCTTAGATATAGGCAATAGGCCACATGTAAATATAAATGTGAAGTTCAAAAGCTAGCCTAGTTAGTATACAGGTAGCTGAAGTAATAAGGGTGAAGACTATCAAGGGAGGTGGTGCGACAGGGACAGCGTACTAAGTAATATCAGAGAACATAAACATTTAATAATTGTAAAGGATATTGCCATATCACTAAAGGTTGCTAACAGCTGATGAATCAATCTACATGTTTCCCACAGTGCCATGTAGCCCTAATTCAATGCAACACCTAGAATAGTATGGTGCAACCAAAAAGAACACAAACATGTTTGATTGCTGTGAGGTTTAGAGACTAAGTAATCTTTTGACATTTGACCCAAGAAAGGTACTCAATAAAATAACACCTGTATGATTATCACTGTTAAGGCAGTCAAAAATGAGTCAAAATTACTGCAATAGAAGATAAAATAGGTGTCACTTGATTTTTGTTTGAAAAATAACTGACAGTAGTTGATAGTAATATTTACTATATACTAGGTAATCTAAATATTTTATGTATATTAACTAATTTAACCCTTTCAAGAAGCCTCAAAAGTTAGGTACTAGTATTGTTTTATAGATGAAAAAGCTGGGCACAGAAATTTTAAGTAACTTGCATAGGGTCATAAGAGTAAGTAAATGCTGGAGCTAGGATTCAAATACACACAATCTGGTTGCAAAGTATGTGAACTTCTGCCAAGTTCTATTGCCTCTTCACCACTACAAGTCGTCAACTTCTGAATTTTTAAAAATTCTCAGTGCTTCTACAAACTCATATAATTTTAAAGGGTTATAAGCCCTGAAGTAAGGGGTCCCAAGGACCCTAAATTGAGTACCACTGCTTCAAACAGAAACTTAAATACGTTTGTCCTTGCAGAATTAAAGAAACTTCTTCTTAAAACTCAGTTATAACAATATTAGGCTTAGAACAACTCAGTCTACCATTATCTTTTTGCTCTACTTACAAAGTACAGAAAATAACAGCTAATATTTATTGAGAACCAGGTATTCTTTGTATAACATCTAATCCTTATAACTCAATGAGATAGGTACTTCTACGACCCCTCACTTTATAGTTAGGGAAACTGAGGTCAGAGTATTTAAATAATTTGTTCAGTACAAAAAAACCAGCTGGGATGTACATTCCATAACCTGTTCTCTTTGCTACCGCATTGTGTTATCTCTCAAGATATTTTATATGCAGATGAGGAATTCTGAGAAAATAATAGCTAATATTTACTGGGAACCAGGTATTATCTTTGTATAACCTCATCTAATCCTTATAGCTCTGAGACAGGTACTTCTATCATCCCCACTTTATAGATAGGGAAACTGAGGTCAGAGTATTTAAATAACTTGTTCAGTACAAAAAAAACCAGCTGGGATGTACACTCCACAACCTGTTCTCTTTGCTACCACATTATGTTATCTCTCAAGATGTTTTATATGCAGATGAGGAATTCTGAGTACCACACATGCTAATTAATTACATCACATAATGAATGGAAAAGCACTCTAAATGATCAAGGATCAGTTATTTATTAGGTATCAATCATTAGAAACTTTAAAAATGATAGTGATATAAAGACAAATAACTTGCAGAGGGTTTCAGCTAAAAGTACCGAGCCGCCACAAACTTTCCAGTATGGAAACCCTATCTACTGAGGTCTTGTTTTCTTCACTTACACCACCTCGAAATCTACTCTGCTGTAACACGGGGATGGCAGTATACATTATTTTTCCTTCTATGGTGCTAAGGAGATAGATTATTTCCCTTTTCCTTTCAGTCTCCTCAAACCCAGATTGTTGTCCCTTCATCCTAACTACGCCGCAGTAACAGAGGCTTGCACTGCAATGGTCAGGAATTCTGATACCGACCAATTCTTCAGCCTGATTCCTTTGGCCCTTAAAAGAAAAAAACCCTCCAAGAACGAAGGGAAAAGTAAAGCATCTGTGTTCAGCAGCCGCACCAGACTTCCCTTGAGTAAGAGATCTGCAACACCCAACATCAAACACTGCATTTTCTTCGAGCCCGTCCACGGTAGGCTCTTTCACGTTCAGGCCTCCCCATTGGCCCTGCGATCCCTCCCCGCGCGAGCGAAAGGCCCCTCCACCCAGACTCCCAGGTGGCGCAGCCCTCCCACGCCCCGAAGTCCCTCGGCACAGCCCTCGCCGCCAGTCCTCGGGATGCCAGGCTACCTGCCAGCCTCCCCTCTCGGCGTAGGACTCGGATCCCTACCACCACCGCGTTCCTAGTACCCGCCCAACGCCTGCCATCCAGAGGGCACTCGCTAACCTCCCGCAGCGTAGAGAAAACCCGAGCTCCGGGCACACCCTCCGCCTCGCCCACCCGAGTCCCAGACGCTGAAGTCTCTCCAGCCTTTTTTCCATAGCCCCCCGGGCCCGGCCCGCTCAAGTGCATTCCGCTTCCTTCCCCGCCCGCCCACACACCCACCGTCCCCACCTGGAAGCGGTACGCCGCCGCTCCGCACGCCACTGCTCTGCAGACTGCCCTGGCCGCTGGGCAGCCAGCAAGCGGTCTGGGCGGGGAGGAGCCGAGCCGGCGCCGGGAGGCTGGAGCGGCCAGCCAATCAGCGACCGGCGCCATAAGCTGATATGACGGCAGATCGCGCGACGTGCCTGCGCGCAGCTCTCCACGGTCACGTGGGTGCCGCGCGCTCGGCCACGCCCCCTCCGGCCTCTGACTAAGGGGAGGGCGGGCGCCCGATACGAGTACCTCTGCGGTGGAGGATGGGGTTTTGGGTTTTGCGTTTCTTTGCTTTCTTTTTAAACTAGCTCTGGTGATCGTCATTCATGGTGGTACCAGGCAGTTTTGCGGTGTTTATGTCAACATTCCTAGAACGGGTGCCCTGCGTTGAGGAAAATAGACGACACTTCCGTTGACGCGAATGTCTGGGGCGTTTTCTCCCTCAAGGGAGGAGGCGCAGAAGGTCCCAAACAGGTGCTCAAGGTTTTAAGGCGTAGTCCCCTGGATTTTCTAGCGCTGAATGGCTGGAGGCTCCGCGAAGCGGTGTATATAGGGGTCTAAATGGTGGCAAGATGAGGGTAAACATGGACAGAAACCTTTTCACAGTACAAGTTGTTGAAAACCAAAGTTACCGCAGATCTAATTGGCTTTGATTTGCTACACGTGAATCGAGCAGCTCCGATTTCCCGAAACAGAGCTGAGCAGAGGAGGCGGGCTTCACAGGCAGAAGAGGACGGAGGAAAGCAGAAATAAGGAACCAAAAGATCTGTCGTTTCAGAGTGACTTTCCTTAAACAGATTAAAACAGAGGGGACTGACTTGTGATACCAGCTCAGCAACCTCCAAGTGGCAAACTGGGCCACTTTATTACGTAAATGAGGAATACATGACAGAAATGAGGGATTTTTAAGGGAAAACAACGTGATTCGATCTGCCTTCAAAAGACTTTTCTGGTAAACTTCAAATGTACATAGGATACTGGACAAAGTTCGAATGAATTTAAAATACTGTAGGTGGTTTTTTTTTAAAGGACTCAGATTATATAAACAAAAACAATTTTAAATTTTAAAAAGTTGAGTGTCTACTTCGTATAACGCATCATACTAAACGCCGGGAACGGAAAGAGAAGTTAAAATAATGACAAAGACATGGTTCCCAACCTTAAAGAGCTTATGCGCTATGGGAGAAATGGGCATGTATAAATAACTATGTTGCTTATTACAAGGAGAGGAAATAAACAATAACTGGTGGTATGGGCAGAGCAGAGACAAAATGGCTATTCTGATGAGGGAAATTAGGGAAGGAACATTGCTTTGCCCAGTGAAATGATTTGAATGGACACAATGTTCTTGAGCATAGAAGATAAAACATTAAATGAATAAAAGCTCAAAAGTGAAATGTTATAAGCAAACATCAAATATCCTGAATCGCTAGAATTTTATCATTGAATATGCCTTAGCTATTACAAATGGTCTTTATTCTTGGTGACTTGGGGATTCCCAAGAAATTTACAATCACTCCTGGCAACTCAAAGTAGTAATAAGTTAACCTCAAGAGAACAATCTTGTTAAATACGCTTAAAATTTTTAAATTATTTTTCAAGTTCTGGGATACATGTGCAGAATGTGCAGGTTTGTTACATAGGTATACATGTGCCATGGTGGTTTGCTGCACCTACCAACCCGTCATCTTGGTTTTAAGCCCCACATGTATTAGGTATTTGTCCTAATGCTCTCCCTTCCCTTGCCCTCCACCCGCTGACAGGCCCCAGTGTGTGATGTTTCCCTGCCTGTGGCCATGTGTTCTCATTGTTCAGCTCCCAGTTATGAGAATATGTGGTGTTTGGTTTTCTGTTCTGTGTTAGTTTGCTGAGAATGATGGCTTCCAGCTTCATCCATGTGCCTGCAAAGGACATGAACTCATTCTTTATGGCTGCATAGTATTCCGTGGTATATAAGTGTATTAATAGCACATCCTGGGGTGCAGCATTCCTACATGTCTTTTCTATCCAGGCACACTGATGGATCCGGGTAATTTATTTATTCATTGTTTGCAAGGGTCTATGGTATCAGCCAGCCAGTACCAAGGAATTCAGAGATAAACCACAATACCTGCCTATGTATCTGGCTGGAACATGAACATGGAAACAATTTAATCATTTACTCAATAAAATCGTTATGTAATGGTGGTAAGTGTCAGGCACCATCATATGCACAGGAGATATACTGATAATCAAAAGAAAGTCTGCTCTGAAGAAGCTTACATGCTAGTAAGGAGATAGAAAACTAATAATAAATAGATATATAATACAACGTCAGATAGTGATCAGTACTATGAAGAAAAAGAACACAGGGTAAGAGAATCAAAATTAACGGAAGCTGTTAACTTTAGACAGTGTAGTCAGTGAGGTTCTCTGAGAGGGCGGGCAACATTTGACCTGAACAGTTAGAAGTCCTCATTCACTTGGAAGATTCTAAACTGAGATTTCGAGTTTGAATTTTTTTAAATGAAATGTTGCCATTTAATGCATTAATAATTTATCAGCCCATGTTCATGATATAACATTATACTTTAATGAGAGCACTAAGCACAACTGTTTAAAGACCTTTGTCTTTACAAAAGGTACTACAAAAGGAAACTACAAAGAGTGTAGTTTCTGAAGTTAGGAAATGCAGACCCTTTCTTTCTGCATTCGTTCGTTTGCATTGCTATAAAGGAATACCTGACACTGGGTAATTCACAAAGAAAGGAGGTTTAGTTTGGCTCACAGGTTTTGCAGGCTGTACAGGAAGTGTGGTGCTGGTATCTGGTTCTGGTGAGAGGAACTCGGGAAGCTTACAATCATGGTGGAAGGCAAAGGGGGAGCAGGCCTATCACATGAAGAGAGGGAGCAAGAGAAAGAAGGCTCTCTTATTAAACTCAGGCTTTTTTAAGCAACCAGATCTCATGTGAACTCAGAGAACTCAATCTACTGAGAGGACAGCACCAAGACATTCATGAGGGATCCGCCCCCAACACCCAAACACCTCCCACTCAGTCCACCTCCAACATTGGAGGTCACATTTCACCACGTGATTTGGAGAGGAGGAAACATCCAAATCATGTCACTTTCTAACTGGTTTTCAGATGTGTAAAACAGAAAAGCCTTCTTAATGAAATGTTGTCATGAATGCATCAGTAATGTATCAACCTGTCTTCATTACATCACATTGGACTGTACTAAAGAACACTAGGCACCAAGCTATTTGGAGTGAATGTTTCTGATGAACTGGTTGGGCCAATGGCTCACAAGCACCTGTTTGCACGAATTTTTTTTTTAGGGAGAAGAGAATCTTCATGAAAAAGGTGGGTGTACAAGTGTCCAAAAGTAGATTACAGGAAGAGAAAGTGTTTATTCCTTAACCTGGCCCCATGGATTGGATTTTAATTTATAGTATGATACTTTAAACTACAAATAAAATCTTAAACCCCCGCCAGACTGAATAGACCACCTCTTGGCCAAAGGGATCCCAGAAAAGCCTTAAAAAGTTAGTTCCCAGCTATGATGGGTTGAGGTCAGACAGGCCTCATTGTACTCCCTCCCTTTTTAGACACAACAACTGACCAGCATTGATGTTAAAACAGATCATAAAACTGGCAGAACAGATTCTTTGTGGCAATACAATACCAAATTATAAATAGGACCTAAACTCGTGCCAGGCAAGGGTTAAGTCATGTACCCTACACTTAAAGAATAAACTATGTTCTGACTGTCACAAGATTTTTCTTTTTCTCCAGCAGCTAAACAAACACTGGCCTTCAGATAAGCAATATTAAAACAATTTGCAGATCCACCAGATGCTAACTGACCCCCATTCCACAAGTCACAACTATGGCTTTCGTCAGATAAAAGACTGGTTTTAGTAACTTTCTCCTGATAATACACTGACCCATGGGCTGGTTCTGATCAGTTTACAGAAGTTGCTTATCTATATGCCTTCATGTCCTGAAAAAACATTTTGACATATAGGGCCTAATGGTAATATATTTAAATGTTAAATCTCCATCCCAAAGTGAACATGGTCATATGTTACATGTATGTTTGTTCAATATGCATGTCAGGATCAGCTTCATGAATATTCATAGCTCATGTAACCTGTTGAATGTGCATGTTTAGCCAACCTGTTCAGCATAAAGCTCCTACACTCCAGCCCCTTCTCCAAAGTGCCTATCTCTGGTCTTGGCTGGAGGCACACTTCCCAGTCTGTCTGTGGGTTGGTCACCTTGCAGGCTTTATAGTAACACTTTATAAGAAATTCTTCTCTCCTTTCTTAAATTTATAAATTGAATAATTTTTAAGTTAACAAGTACTTAACATTTTAGTGATCATAGATCCCTCCAAAAATTAAATGACATCTATGGACTCTGTCCCCAGAAAATACATGTGCATACAGAAGTTTTCTAACCATCAACTTAATATTCCCGATTCCCTTTCTGAAATATGCCAACTGATTCTCATAAAATACTGAGGACTCATAGCTAGTAGCCTTCACTTTGTTTTACTCCTACATATCTGTTTCCACCAGCTAAGTGGAATACTTCCCAAGAGTCAACTATGCTTGTTCCCAAACTTCATTTCCATTGTATGCCTCATACTTACGTAATTTAATTGAATTGCATAAACTGATAAAAACTTGAGTCTGCAAAGAGATCATTTGCTATGAAAATCAAGAAAATGCATGCTAATAAAAATAGTCGTTGTCAGACACTTATGTTGTTTCCATGTCTTGGCCACTGTGAATATGCTGCAATAAACATGGAAGCACAGAATATCTTTTCAGCAAACTGATTTCATTTCCTGTAGATATCATACCCAGTATTGGGATTGCTGGCTCATATTGTAGTTGTTTTTAATTTAGGAACCCCCATATTGTTTTCCATAATGGTTGTACTAATTTACATTTCCACCAACAGTATACAACTGTTTCTTTTTCTCCACACCCTCCCCAACACTTGTCATCTTTCACCTATTCTATCATAGCCATCTAAATAGGTGTGAAGTAATGTCTGATTATTTCTTTGATTTGCATTTCCCTAATTGTTGATGCTGAGCCCCTCTTCATATACCAGTTGGCCATTTGTACCATGTGCATGTCTTCTCTGGGAAAATGTTCACATCATTGGCCCATTTTTCAACTGGACTATTTGGCTGCTTTTAGTTCGTTTTGCTATTGAATCGTGTGAGTTCTGCAATGAACTGAATGTTTATGTCTCCCCCAAATTCATATATTGAAATCCAAGCTGCCAAAGTGATGTTACTAGGAGGTGGGCCTTTGGGGAGTGTTGAGGTGATAAAGATGAAGTAGTCGTAAGTGGTATTAGTGCCCTCAAAAGAGAGCCCAGAGAGATCCCTTGCCTGCTGCCATGTGAGGTTACAGTGAGAAGACACCATCTATAAGGACACAAGCCCTTACCAGACACCAAATCTGGTGGCACCTTAGACACCTTATAGCAGCCCAGAGGACCTAAGACAGTTCTTTATATACTTTGGATATTAAACCTTTATCAGACATACAGTTTGCAAATATTTTCTCCCATTCTGTAGGTTGCCATTTCATTTTGTTAATCGCTTCCTTTGATGAGAAGCTTTTTATAGTTGGATGTAGTCCCATTTTTTCATTTTGTTGCCTGTGTTTTTGGTGTCATATCCAAAAATCATTTCCAAGACCAATGTCAAACAGCTTTTCCCTGTGCTTTCTTCTAGGAGATTTATGATATTAGGTCTTACATACAAGCCTTTATCCTATTTTGTGTTACTTTTTGTGTAATGGATGATAAGGGCCAAGTTTCATTCTTTTGCATGTGGATATCCAGTCTTTCCAGCACCATTAAGGAGGCTATCCTTTCCCTATTGTTTTCTTAGCACCCTTATCAAAGTTAAGTTGATGGCAAGGTGCAGTGGCTCACACCTGTAATCCCAGCACTTTGGGAGGCTGAGGTGGGCGGATCACTTAAGTCAGGAGTTTGAGACCAGCCTGGTCAACATGGTGAAACCTTGTGTCTACTAAAAATATAAAAAAATTAGCCAGGCTTGGAGGTGCATGCCTGTAGTCCCAGCTACTCAGGAGGCTAGGGTGACAGAATTGCTTGAGCCTGGGTGGCAGAGGTTGCAGTGAGCCGAGATTGCACCACTGCACTCCAGCCTGGGTGACAGGTCAAGACTCCATCTCATAAACAAAAAAGGGTTAGTCAACTATTTATGTATGTGTTTATTTATGGGTTCTCTATTCTATTCCATTTGTCTATGTGTCTGTTTTTATGCCAGTACCATGCAGTTTTGACTACTATAACTTTGTAATATACAGCCATATGCCACATAACAATGTTTCAGTCAATGACAGACCACATATATGATGGTGGACCTACGATTGAAATGGAGCTGAAAAATTCCTATCACCTAGTGATGTTATAGCTGTTAACGTCATAGCACAACACGTTTCTTATGTGTTTATGCTGATAAACAAATCTACTGTGCTGCCTGCCCTATAATAAAAGTCTAGAGTACATATGATTATGTAAATACTTGATAATGACCGTTAACTGGTTTATGTATTTACTATAGTATACTTTTTACTGCTATTGTAGAATGTACTCCTAATTTATACAAGTTAACTAAAAGATTCAGGCAGGTCCTTCAGGAGGCATTCCAGAAGAAAACAATGTTATCACAGATGACAGCTCCATGTATGTTACTGCTTCTGAAGATCTTACAGAGAGACAAGATGTGGAAGTGGAAGACAATGATATTGATCCTGTGTGGCTGACTGCCACTGCTACTGCTTGAGACTGTCATTACAGCAGTTACTACTGTTACTGCTTGAGAGCTTCATTAGGAGACTGAAGGAAGGGATGAACACAGAAATGGTAACAAAAAACAAAAGAAACCGTTTTAAGGAAAGGGTCAGGGGAAGAAGAGCTCCCCATTTCTAGTGAACAAAGGCAGCCCCTGAGCTTCTACAGCCCTTTGTATTTATATTAGGTAACAAGAGCAGGGAGAAGGTGGTAATGATTGTCAGCTGCTTAATTGATCACAGGTTCATATTGTTCCTGACAAGCTTCAATTATACCTAATCATAAGAAACATTTGTGTCTGGATAGTGACTGCCCTCAGCAGTCCTTCTGGGTGGCATGCAGTTTGTCAGTTTGCCAATATTCTGCATTTATGAGAAAGTTTGCTGCTTTCTCATATAGCCTCCAGTGGTATACTGAGTTGATCATGACCCTCAATTCTTTCGGCCTCTTATATCTTTGTTTTTAAATTAATTGAGCAAGGCAATTGTAGGCTGTGCAACCCTCAGTTGCAGGTTGGTGATCCAGCTTCATTTTTCTTAGCCCTTATTCAAAATGGAGTCGCTCTGGTTTGAATGCTCCTTACTCTTCCCTTTTTACAAGGGGATCCTTAATCCTAAGGGTTGCGGAAGGATGAAGGTCCATCTTCTGCAACTTCTTCATGCTTAATAGGGGCGATGACATTCCTAACTATTGGTCTCTTGTATTCAGTGTAGAGAGCTCAGTCAGAAAGCATTGGTCCATTAAGCATCAATTGTACCTGTGAGTTCCAGCAAAAGGTGAAACCCTGGCGCTCCAGCAGTTTCTCAGCTTCTTGTGTGGTTTTCTTGATCTGTCGCCATATTATGGGGGTTGATGTCAGTGTGACTTCGGTCAGTCCTCATTCCATCTTCGCATTCAGATTCAACTGGCTCATGGCTTGTATTGGGGGAGCCAGGTCTGTCGTTGAAATCCATGGGTCCCTCCAGTCTCCCATTCCATGGTCGCACACATCTTGAGGGCACCCACATGGCTTGTTCATCTCCTGCAGAAGCAGAAGCATACCCTCGTCCCCACATTAGTAAATCTACCAAAACAGAAGCCAGAGTTTTTGTGGCTGTAGCTGCGAGGCATGCCACTGCTGAAGCATCTGCTCTACAAGCTGCAACTCAGCCTCTGCCTCTTTGGTTAACTGCTGCAGGGTAAAACTTTCCACTGATAACAAGAAACAGGCTCTTTCTGATTAACAGAAGGCACAGAGAAAGCAAATCAAGGTTTATCCTTGTAAACAATCCTCAAAGATCTATTACACCACGAAAGACCAGTCTCTTGCTCCCGTTTCCATATGCCCACAAAATTTTATTCTATCTACACTGGGTTTATCAGATGCTATGGGTTGTGATAGATGAATTTCCCATGTAGTTGTACTTCCAAATCCCCGATTCCCTCATTTCTCCTTTCATAGAGAAGGGTGCAGTTTACAGGAAATAAGCAACAGTTGAGCAACATATTCTCCTGGTTCAAAAACCCAAAGACATTACACCACTACCTGAATTTCTCCTTCACAATCAAAATCAACTCATGGGTCTACAGTAATGCCCTGTAAGTTAAGATGACTTTTACCCAAAATTAATCCCATGTATCCTGTTAGCAAAAGGTCCCCAAATACCAACGGGAATCTTAGTCAGTTTGTTCCTTTCAATTAACGTAATTTGCTCTCTAGGCGAGCTAATCCTGCATTTCCAGGTGTTCCTGGAGAGAGGGAATCAATGTGCGCCTCTGGAAGCTCAACCCTGAGACAGACTTGTGGCCTGGATGGGGAATGCCCTCATAGTTTGAGGTGACCAGGTTCAGGCCCCCTTCTTGTTTCCCAACGTTGCCGGGGGTGCCATTCTGATGGAATTTTGAGTGGCATTGATTGGCCCAGTGATTTCCTTTACTACAACGAGGGCAAAGTCCTGGCATTTTTTCTCTTGAGGGGGAACTGGATTATAAAATCCCTTCTGCCCAGAGGTCTGGCGGCGTTCTTTTCTGAAACATCCAATTTTTCTACACTTATAACACTTTCCTACTTTAGGGCTTGACCCTTGGCTTCCTTTAGATCTGTCAGCTACCGAATTAGCCATTGCCCAAGCCAACACTGCAGAGCAATGACGCTTAGTTCCCACATCCTGACGAGCTCTAAGAAAACCTCCTAAGTCCTCTGCACATCTCACAGATGCCAGTGCACGTTTACAATCCACAAAAGCTAAAGTTAGCCTTTCTGTAGCCACAGAAGGAGACGGTACAAGCCAATTTTCATCCTCCCTCTCCTGGTTCACCACTTTTGATAGGTGCTGTAGGTGGGGCAAAAAATTTTCTCAAACCCTGAAGTAACAAAAAGATGGTATGTACCAAACTCCCAACAAAAAAGAGAAAAAACATAACCAAATTCTTCCCCATGTTACCCCGATTCAAAAACTTCCCATTCTTTGTACCTCTAGGGCACTGACCAGTTTTTAGAGCACTGGCCTTATGTTGCTTCCAACAGACTTGTAACAGGGTTTCTCATTCGTCTGGTTGGTTTTACTTTTTTTCTGTTCCAGCAGACCTTCCTTGTTCAAGTCCCCATAGGACCCTATCTGTCCCTGTTTGTCCCTGAAAGTTTCTGCTAGCTTCTACTTTTGTACCTCTTTAGGGCACTGACCTTATATTTCTAGTCTTTGCTAGTCTTTATCTATCCCTATCTGTCCCTATGGTACCTGTTAGTTCCTGCAAGTCCCCGTCTTCCGCTACTATCTCATCTCTACTTCCTTTTCTCTACTTATCTCTGCTTAATTTACTTATTTCTACTTATCTCTATTTGTCCCTGTGGGCCTCTTCAGGCCCCTTCAGGTCTCTAGGTCTCTTTTTGTCCCTGATACTCCCTTCAAGTCCCTGTTCAGGCACCATTTGTGGCTGACTGCCACCGCTACTACTTGAGATCGTCATTACAGCAGTTACTACTTTCACTACTTGAGACAGTCATTACAGCAGTTACTACTGTTACTGCTTGAAACAGTCTTTACAGCAGTTACTACTGTTACTGCTTGAGACCATCATTATGAGAATGAATGAAGGGACAAACGTAGAAAAGGTAACAAAAAAACAAAAAGGATTTTGTTTCTTTGAGGAAAAGAGCCAGAGGAAGAAGAGAGCCCCCGCTTCTAGTGGGCAAAGACAGCCCACGAGCTTCTACAGCCCTTCATATTTATTGGGTAACAAGAGCAGGGAGGAGGTAATGATTGGTCAGCTGCTTAATTGATCACAGGTTCATATTGTTACTGACAGGCTTCAGTTATGCCTAATCATAAGAAACATTTGCGCCTGGATAGTGACTGCCCTCAGCAGTCCTTCTGGGTGGCATGCACAGTTTGTCAGTTTGCCAACATTCTGCATTTATGAGAAACAGTTTGCTGCTTACTCATATAGCCTCCAGTGGTATACTGAGTTGATCACGACCTTCATTCTTTCAGCCTCCAACAATCCTGACCCTGTGTAGGTCTAGGCTAATGTTTGTGTTTGTGTCTTCATTTTTTAACAAAAATGTTTTAAAAGTAAAAAATGAAAAAAAAATGAAGATGGTTTTAGATTGAGAATATACAGAAAGGAAGGATTGTTAGACAGTTATACAATGCATTGATGTTTTAAGGTAAGTGTTATTACAAGAGTCAAAACATTAAAACAAACCAGTGCTGCGAGTGCCCAGCAAACTGACGAAGGGAAGAGGAGCTGGAGAGCCCGTCTGTGCCACAGCTTTTTTTTTTTTTTTTTTTTTTTTTTTTTTTTTTGAGACGGAGTCTCACTGTGTCTCCCAGGCTGGAGTGCAGTGGCGCGATCTCGGCTCACTGCAAGCTCCGTCCCCCGGGTTCACGCCATTCTCCCGCCTCAGCCTCCCAAGTAGCTGGGACTACAGGCGCCCGCTACTGCGCCCGGCTAGTTTTTTGTATTTTTAGTAGAGACGGGGTTTCACCATGTTAGCCAGGATAGTCTCGATCTCCTGACCTTGTGATCCACCCGCCTCGGCCTCCCAAAGTGCTGGGATTACAGGCTTGAGCCACCGCGCCCGGCCATACTACTGCATAAACAAACCAGCAATTCTAAGAGGACCCACAGACCCTCTGAAGGAAGCAGACTGCTCCTGTGGTACCCAGGAGACATCCCAAATACTGGGAGTGCCCCAGCTGCAAACGAGGGAAAGGGAGACCCTCCTCTCTGGAACACACACCCCTACTAAAGCAGCCGAAGCTGGGAGGCAGAAACCCTTGGGCAAGTTTTCAAGCCCATCTTGCCCTCCACCTGCAAACAGACTCAGGGCTGTTTGGAATGGGAGTGAGACCAGCCCTTCAGTTTGCATGGGACCTGGGTGAGGCCTGTGACTGCTGGCTTTCCCCTGCTTCCCTGACAACCTGCGTGACTCAGCAGAGACAGCCATAATCCTCCTAGGTACACAATTCCAGTGACATGGGAATCTCACCCCCATTTCCCATAGCAGCCATAGCAAGACCCACCCAAGGAGAGTCTGAGCTCAGACACACCTAGACCCACCTGCACCTGATGGTTCCTCCCTAACCACCCTAGTAGGGGAAGACAAAGGCATACAAACTTAGGAGTTCAGCACCCCACCTGTTGGGGCGGCCAGACCCAACACCAGGCTGTGGGGGCTACAAATTCTGGTGGAGTCAAAGGAATGAGACTAGACAAGTTAAGAATGCATAAAGTGGGTCCAGGGGGCCAACACTAGTATGGAAGCTGCAAAGGCCCCGAGCCCTGGAAGTACACTATTTATTGGTGATCAAACAAAGACGCAGGTAGTGAAGATGTAGGGGTTGAAAGGCAGTGGCACATCAAGCATATGATCTATAGCTGTGACAGTTTAGCATTCCCATTGAAGCATATGGAACATGTTCTGCTGCTTGAGATAATGGGGAACACGTTCTTCTAGTTTAAGATACAACTGATCCATGAGTCTGGTAGTGCTAAAAGCAAGAAGCCAGCAAGCCTAGACACATTCCAGAGGCCACGAGGGCTTTTATGCCCTGAGCTCTGGATTCCATCCAAGCCACAAGGGGTTTTATGCCCTGGGCTTAGATTGTGGTATGGCAGGACAACCTTACACCCTTTAGCACAAAGACCACGAGCGGTTTTAGACCTGGACACAAGACGTGTTCCAAGACTCTTTTACATTATGTCAGACATGCAAGCCCTGCCTCAGCTTTTCCCAACACAGCCCACCACCAGTCCCTTGCCACACTGCTACAGCTGATGCTTTCTGGAAAGTGCCACCTTCTGGCAGGAGGCCAACCAGCACAAAATAGAGCATTAAACCACCAACACTAAGGACCCTCATGGAGTCCATTGCACTCTCCACCACCTCCATTGGAAGAGGCGCTGGTATCCACGGCTGAGAGGCCCATAGACAGTTCACATCACAGGACTGTGCAGACAACACGCAGTACCAGGCTGGAGCTGGGTAGACTCACGGAGTAGCTAGACCCAGAAGAGAGACAACAATCACTGCAGTTTGGCTCACAGGAAGCCACATCCACAGGAAAAGGGGGAGAGTACTATATCAAGAGAACACCTATGGGACAAAAAAAAAACTGAACAGCCTTCAACCCTAGACCTTCCCTCTGACAGAGCCTACCCAAATGAGAAGAAACCAGAAACAAACCCTGGTAATATGACAAAACAAGGCTCATGAACACCCCACAACAATCACACTAGTTCACCAGCAATGGATCCAAACCAAGAAGAAATCCCTGATTTACCGGAAAAAGAATTCAAGAGGTTAGTTATTAAGCTAATCAGGGAGAGACTAGAGAAAAGTGAAGCCCAATCCAAAGAAATACAGAAAATGATACTAGAAGTGAAGGGAGAAATATTCAAGGAAATAGATAGCTTAAAGAAAAAGCAATTGGTGGCTTATGTCTGTAATCCCAGCATTTTGGGAGGTTGAGGGGGGCGGATCACCTGAGGTCAGGAGCTCAAAACCAGCCTGGCCAACATGGTGAAATCCCATCTCTACTAAAAATACAAAAATTAGCCAGGTGTGGTGGTGCACACCTGTGGTCTCAGCTACTCAGGAGGCTGAGGCAGGAGAATTGCTTGAACCTGGGAGGTGGAGGTTGCAGTGAGGTGAGATCGCACCATTGCATCCCAGCCTGGGCAACAAGGGAGACTCCATCAAAAAAAAAAAACCAGAAAGAAGAAAAATAATAAAAAATTCAGGAAACTCTGGTCATACACTTTTAGAAATGCGAAATGCTCTGGAAATTCTCAGCAATAGAATTAAACAAATAGAAGAAAGAAATTCAGAACTCAAAGACAAGACCTTTGACTTAACCCAATCCGACAAAGAAAAAAGAATAAGAAAATATGAACAAATCCTCCAAGAAGTCTGAGATTATGTTAAATGACCAAATCTAAGGGTAGTTGGTGTTCCTGAGGAAGAAGACAATTCTGAAAGCTTGGAAAATGTATTTGGGGGAATAATTGAGGAAAACTTCCCCCACCTTGCTAGAGACCTAGACATGCAAGTACAAGAAACACAAAGAACAGCTGGGAAATTCATCACAAAAAGATCTTCGCCTAGGCACATTGTCACCAGGTTATCCAAAGTTAAGACGAAGGAAAGAATCTTAAGAGCTGTGAGACAGAAGCAGCAGGCAACCTATAAAGGAAAACCTATCAGATTAATGCAGATTTATCAGCAGAAACCCTACAAGCTAGAAGGGGTTGGGGCCCTATCTTCAGCCTCCTCAAGCAAAACAATTATTAGCCAAGAATTTTGTATCCAGTGAAACTAAGCATCATATATAAAGGAAAGACAGAGTCATTTTCAGACAAACAAATGCTGAGATAATTTGCCATTACCAAGGCACCCCTACAAAAACTGCTAAAAGGAGCTCTAAATCTTTAAACAAATCCTGGAAATACATCAAAACAGAACTTCTTTAAAGCATAAATCACACAGGACCTATACAACAAATATACAAGTTAAAAAGCAAAAACAAAAAACAAAAACAAAGTACACAGGAAACAAAGACCATGATGAATGCAACGATACCTCACGTCTCAATACTAACATTGAATGTAAATGGCCTAGATGCTTCACTGAAAAGATACAGAACCACAGAATGGATAAGAACTCAGCAACCATCTGCTGCCTTCAGGAGACTCACCTAACACATAAGGACTCACATAAACTTAAAGTAAAGGGGTGGAAAAAGGCATTTCATGCAAATGGACACCAAAAGTGAGCAGAGGTAGCTATTCTTACATCAGACAAAACAAACTTTAAAGCAACAGTGGTTAAAAGAGACAAAGAAGGAGGTTATCTAATGGTAAAAGGCCTTGTCCAATAGGAAAATATCACAATCTTAAACATATATACACCTGACACTGGAGCTCCCAAATTTGTAAAACAATTACCAATAGACCTAAGAAATGAGGTAGATGGCAACACAGTAATAGTGGGGGACTTCAATACTCCACTGACAGCATTAGACAAGTCATCAAGACCGAAAGTCAACAAAGAAACAATGGATTTAAACTGTACCTTGGAACAAATGGACCATAACAGATATATACAGAACATTTCATCCAACGACCACAGAATACACATTCTATTCAACAGCACATGGAACTTTCTCCAAGATATACCATATGATAAACCATAAAATGATCCTCAATAAATTTAAGAGAACTAAAATTGTATCAAGCACTTTCTCAGACCACAGTGGAATAAAACTGGAAGTCAACTCAAAAAGGAACCTTCAAAACCATGCAAATACATGGAAATTAAATAACCTCCTCTGGAAGGAGCATTGGGTCAAAAACAAAATCAGAATGGAAATTTAAAAATTCTTCAAAGTGAATGACAATAATGACACAACCTATCAAAACTTCTGGGATATAGCTAAGGCGGTGCTAAGAGGAAAGGTCATAGCCCTAAACGCCTACATCAAAAAGTCTGAAAGAGCACAAACAGACTATCTAAGGTCACACATCAAGAAACTAGAGAAACAAGAACGAACCAAACCCAAACCCAGCAGAATAAACGAAATAGCCAAGATCAGAGCAGAACTATATGAAATTGAAACAAAAAAATACAAAAGGTAAATGAAACAAAAAGCTGGTTCTTTGAAAAGATAAATAAAATTGATAGACTATTCGCAAGATTAACCAAGAAAAGAGAAAATCCAAATAACCTCACTAAGAAACAAAACAGGAGATATTACAACTGACACCACTGAAATACAAAAGACCATTCAAGGCTACTGTGAACACCTTTACACACATAAACTAAAAAACCTAGAAGAGATGCATAAATTCTCAGGAAAATACAACCCTCCTAGCTTAAATCAGGAAGAATTAGATGCCCTGAACAGACCAATAACAGGCAGCGAGACTGAAATGATAATTTAAAAATTACCAACAAAAAAAGTCCATAACTGGATAGATTCACAGCAGAATTCTACCAGGCTTTGAAAGAATTGGTACCAATCCTTTTAACACTATTCCACAAGATAGAGAAAGAAGGAACCCCCCAATTCCTTTTATGAAGACAGCATCACCCTAATACCAAAACCAGGAGAGGACACAACCAAAAAAGAAAATTACAGACTGATATCCTTGATGAACATAGATTCTAAAATCCTTAACAAAGTACTAGCTAACCAAATCTAGCAACATATCAAAAAGATAATTCACCACAATCAAGTGAGTTTCATACCAGGGATGCAGGGATGGTTTAACATATGCAAGTCAATAAATGTGATACAGCACACAGAATTCAAAACAAAAATTACATGATCATCTCAATAGATGCAGAAAAAGCATCTGACAAAATCCAGCATCCTTTATGATTAAAACCCTCAACAAAATCAGCATACAAGGGACATACCTTAATGTAATAAAAGCCATCTATGAGAAACCCACAGCCAACATAATACTGAATGGCTAGGACTTCTCCAATGTTGAAAAGAAGCAAAGTACCTTTATCTTGTTCCTGATCTTAGAGGGAAACTTTTCAGCTTTTCATTGTTGAGTATGATGTTAACTGTGGCCTTGTCATATATGGCTTTTATTATGTTAAGGTACGGTCTTTCTATGCCTAATTTGTTGAGGAGTTTTATCATGAAAGGGTGTTGAATTTTGTCCAGTTATTTTTCTGCATCTATTGAAATTATCACATGATTTTTATTCTTCATTCTGTTAATGAGGTGTATCACATTTATTGATTTGTGTGTGTTAAACCATCCTTGTACCCTAGGGATAAATCCTGGTTAATTATGGTGTATGATCTTTTTAATGTGCTGTTGAATTTGGTTTGCTAGTATTTTGTTAAGGATTTTTGCATCTATTTTCATCAGGGTTATTGGTTGTAATTTTCTTGATGTGTCATCATCTGGCTTTGGTAAGAGGGTAATGCTGGCTTCATAAAATGAGTTTGGAAGTGTTCCTTCCTCTTCATTCTTTTTTGGAAGAGTTTGAGAAGGATTGGCATTAGGTTCTTTAAATGTTTGGTAAAATTCATCTGTGAAGACATCTATCCCAGGCTTTTCTTTGTTAGGAGGTTACTTTTAATATACTTTTTTTTTTTTTTTTTTTTGAGACAGAAGTTCACTCTTGTCTCCCAGGCTGGAGAGCAATGGCGCGGTCACTGCCCACTGCAACCTCTGTCTCCCGGGTTCAACCAATTCCCATGCTTCAGCCTCCCAAGTAGCTGGGATTACAGGACCCTGCCACTAAGCCTGATAAATTTTTGTATTTTTAGTAGAGATGGGGTTTCAAATGTTGTCCAGGCTGGTCTCTGACTCCTGACCTCAGATGATCCACCCCCGTCGGCCTCCCAGAATGCTGGGATTACAGATGTGAGCCATCACACCTGGCCTTTATTATATACTTACTTGCTGCTGGTCTGTTAAGATTTTCTATTTCATCATGATTCAGTCTTGGTTGGTTGTATGTTTCTAGGAATGTATTCATTACTACTAGGTTATTCAATTCGTTGGCATATAACTGTTCATAGTAGATTCTTATGATCCTTTATATTTCTTTAATATCAGTTGTAATGTCTTCTCTTTATTTATAATTTTATTTATTGAATCCTCTCTTTTTTTCTGGGTTCATCTAGCTAAAGATTTGTCACTTTTTTAAAGTTCTTGGTTTGGTTGATCTCTTCCATTGTCTTTCTAGTCTCTGTTTCATTTGTTGCTGCTTGAATCTTTATTTCCTTCTGTCTGAAGCACAGAGAATGTAAATAACTTGCCCAAGGGCACACAGTTTGTAAGCACTTGCTAGGTTGCTATGGTCTGAATGTTTGTGTCGTCCAAAAATTCATACATTGAAACCTGATCACCAATGAGACAGAATTCAGAATTAGGAGACAGGGCCTTTGGGGATGATTACATTATGAGGGCATAGTCCTCATTAATGGGATTAGTGTCCCTATGAAAGGCCCCTGAGAGCTGTCTTTTCCCTTTTACCATGTGAGAACACAGCAAAAAGATGGCCATTCATAAATTATAAAGCAGTCCCTCACCAGACACCAAACCTGCCAGCACCTTGGTCTTGGACATACTGGCCTTCCAGAACTGTGAGAGATTAAAATTATGTTGTTTATAAGCTATTCAGCCTATGGCATTTTTCATATCAGGCTGAAAAGACTAAGAGGTAGAGCCAGAATGATGATTTTTTTTCCTGTCTAGCTGGTGAGTAGATTGGCCCCATAGGAGTGTTGGGCCCTGTTCCCTCTAATTCTCTTAGATGTTTTTTCCCCCAGCCTTTAGTTTCCTTAAATGCATCTGCTGATTGATCCTCAAGGAGACCCTCTACAGATCTCTGGGATTCTCTCTCTCTGCAGCTCTCTCCTCTGTGGTGCTCTGTCCAGTGAACCCTAGCTGCCTTGGCCTTTCCATACTCTCAGCTCTGTCTCTTCATTTCAGGAACTCCATCATGCTCTACCTTAGTTCTCTGTCCCTGCATTACAGCCTAGAAACTCTCAGGGCAGTAAACTGGCAATTTCAGGGCTCATTTGTTTCTCATTTCTTAAGCAATGCTATTCTTCATTGCCTGATATCTAGTATCTTAAAAGCAATTTTAAAATGTATTTTGGTTGTGTTAGTTGTTGCTGTTGTTTCAGGCAGGAAGGTAAATCTCGATCCTTTATTCCATCTTGTCCAACAGCAGAAGTCGGAGCTCACACTCTAAGCACTTATCTATACTACCTTCTACAGTGTGTAAAAAAGTGCATATGTCTTTCAAGAAATATGTGGCCATCCTTATTGCATTATGTGGAACCGTGTTCCTGTGTTATGGAGTTGCAAGCAGAGGCTGAAGGAGAAGTTTTCATAAAGACCTCTGTGGATTACAGAGGTAGAAGCAATTGGCTTCAGGGCCAGGCGGTGACAAAATGAAACACACAGTGAGAAGAGGCAGTCTCCCCATTTCTTCACAGAAGACAGTCTGGCTGCAATGCAGTGAAGAATGAAAGGCATGCTGTGCCATTTAAAAAGTTTTTGGCGTATTTTTATCAGAGATATATATGTATATCATTTAAAAATACAAATAATATGCTTATTAAGACAGCAAAGAAAAGCAGTGCTAATCTCCTGATGCTGCTCTGCAGAGCAACTACGCTTTACAATTCTAGCTGCATATTCTGCCATTTACTTCTATTAAAAGCAGCAAACACAAAATGATTATGCTTGCTGTGGTGTTTGCATATCTTTGCACTTTTTCACTTTAGATTCCTGGGATTAGGAGTCTGGGCCAGGAATAATGCTCTTACAGAAAGCTGGGGATGTGGTTCTCTTAGCAACAGCAGAACACAGCATCGTTCACTAGCACAAATCGGGGCACACCCATATGTCTCCGGAATTATCCAAGGGAGATTTTGCATGGGACTGAGGGGAAAAGGAACAATTAATCTGTGACATCTGAGCTATTAATATTGATGTGTTGTCATTCATAACCACAGACTGGTGGGACCCAGGGAAATTTGGGTTATAAATGCAATTTATGTGCTAAAATAGGACAGGAGCACAGAGAGGATATTGACTGTCAAAGGAAGTCAATAAAGCTTCAAGGCTCAAGATAAAATTGGAGGGAGAAAAGGGAGTTCACAGGGTCCAGGGATAGAACTAAAATGTGAAGAGAATTGCCTGTGCAATGGCTGACAGAAATGAAAGAGCAGCATGTTCTGCAATGTGAGACTGGTACTAGAAAACTCAAGTGGAGAATCGGTTTCTAAATGAGGCTCACAAATGATTGATTTGTATTTGTTGGAATCCTTTGAGACCCAGGATGAGTTTCTCCACGGGGAAATTTAATTTGCTTCAGCCAGCCCTCTGAGGACACTTCGAATCCAAGATCACTGTAATTGAAATTCTCATTCCAAGGTTTCTAAGATGGCAAGAATTTGGCCATCTTAGAATTTATAAGGGCTGGCTTTCAGTTTAAATTCTTGTCAGTGATTTCCTCCCTGTGCTTAACACTAATATTTGAGTTTATTAATTTATTTACTTTTGTACCCCCTGGGACCAGGGGCATTCTTTATATATTCTGCATATATAATTTGTCAGTTGTATGTATTGCATATATATTCTCCCCAATTGTAGCTTGAATTTTCTTTGTCTCAATGACATCTTTTGGTGTATGTCTTTTGTTAGACTTATTCTTAGGTATTTGATTTTTATGCTATTTAAAATTATACGATTCTTAATTTTAATGTAGTGAAATTATCAATCTTTTATATTAATTTGGTGCTCTTTTGATCCTATTTAAGAAATCACTGCATGCTCCAGTCAAAGACATTCTATATCATCTTCTAAAAAGTTTGTCTTATTTTTGCCTATGTCAACAATCTATCTGAAATTGATTTTTATGAACAGTGTGAGGTAAGGATCAAGATTAATCCCTTCATTGCTATCTAATCAACTCAACACCATTTACTAAAAAAAAGTGTATTATTCACAGTGCCATATTTGTCAAAAATTCAAGTGTTCATATATACAAGGTCTGTTTCTGAACTCTAATCTATCGAATTGCTTTCTCTAGATGTTCTTGTACCAACACTACATTGACTTTATTCCGGAAGCTTTATGAAAAGACTTGATATTCAGTAGAATAAGCCCTTTAACCTTGCTACTCTCTTTAAAGATCCTCTTGGCTCTTCTGGCCCTTTGCATTTCCATTTTATAATCACATTGTCAATTTTCACAAAAAAACCACACTTCAGGCATTTCGATTGCAATTGTCTTGCGTCTACAAATTGATATATGGAGTATCTGAAAAGAGGCTAACTAGTGACTTACAGAAGAGGACTTTATCACCTAATTTCTGAAGCTGTCTCAGCAGTGAATAATGTGTCAATTCAGATGAGAGTCAAACATCCTCATACAGCGTGTACATTCTGAGAATTTTATCCTTAGACCTCACTGTTACTGGTTCTTTAACCTTATTCCTTCCAAATCCCTGACAATATGGCCAAAGCATTAGCCCTTGCCCATGAATCTAAGTTGGTCTGTATATACCTGGCCACCCCACCCCTCTTTCTGGGCAAATCAACAGCTAAATGTACTGTTTATACTGGCCTCTTTTGTCCATGTCATTCAGGGTCATCCTGAGTAAAGCTATAATGCCATAGCCACTCAATTCTGGCTGATGGCAGCTTATTGTACAGAAGAATCTTCACAGAACAATATTTGCATAATATTTGTACAGAATAATAATTGTACAGAACAATGTGTAAACTAATCCCAAATATTTTCTTCCCCCATCAACTGTGATAGGGATGAGATGAAAGAGAGGTGACAGTTCATCAGGAGTAGTTGCCACTTCCAGCTGCTCAAACTAAACACTGGAAGCACATTCTCTGGAATGTTTACCCTTATCAATAAATTCCTATCTGGTTTAGTGCTCTTATAATTCATTCCCAGATTTCTGCATATGTAAATTGGCAAAATATTGTAATCTTTTTGGTATACAAGGTATCTCTTTCTTAGGTTAATACATCCCCTTAGAGAAGGAGTTTGTAATCAAGCAGCTTAGCAACTTAGCCTTAAACCATGTTCTAAAACTTTTATTTCTTTCCCCTTCTTCCTCCCCACTCCCCCTTCCTCCTTAGGTTTCAAGATACAGCTCTGAGATAAACTTGACAACCTCGGAATATTTTCTTTCCTTCACTCCCTTCCCTTTCCCACTGTATGTTTCCATGCCCTATGCACATTTATTTACCCAGATGCATGTTAAGCACATCTCATACTTACTTCCCTGGTCATATATTTCCTTAAAAGCTTCAGAGGTCAGATCCTGATAGGGACCAGACACCTACAGAATTCTCTCTCCAACAAAAGATTACTTCAAGTCCAGAACCCACTCCCAGCTTGAGACTGACTACAAGAGTGACTGCAATTAATTTAAAACCTGGTAGGACCCACAACGGTGCCAGCCCCTTCACCAGATGGAACAATAATTCAAGATGAGCCATTGGAGCAGATCACACAGCCTAGTACCTCCTCCTAGGCACAGCCCCTCTCAACCTCTTCTGTATTTCTAACCCTCTCTTTAAAACCCCCTGTATTCCCTCCACAAATTGAAGAGTGGAATTTTTTTCACCTGATCAAATAATAAAGTGACACAAGTAATAAAGTCTCGCTCTCTTTTTATCACACCTCATTATGATTTTGGCTTCTCTCTACAAGTGGTGTACAGCCAGACCCTTTTGCCGGTTACCAAACTATGGCTCATGAGCAAACCCATTTTTATAAATAAAATTTTCTCAGAATACAGCCATGCCCATTTGTGCACATATTGCTTATACCAGCTTTTGCAATACAGCAGTGTTGAGTAGTTATGACAGAGACTATATGGATTGGAAACATAAAATATTTACAGTGTGTTCCTTTAGGAAAAAATGTGCCAACTTTTGCCCTAGTTGTAGGTCAAGAAGCTATGAGAGATGTTCAGGGTGTGTTTGAGAACATTCAAAGATGCTCCAAGTGAGAACATTACAGGGTCTGCAACACGGGAGCTAATCTCAGATGGGAAGGATAAGCTACTTCTGCCAGAAGGGAGGACTTTGGAAGTTCAAGTCTCTAAGTTTCGTTGGAATCCACACAAATGCCATCATCTCAACCTTCAGATTGTTCTCTTCTTCAATGTATGCCCTAAGTTTTACATAAGAGACTTGATAAGGATGTGAACACTGTTTATGCTCTAATTATGTAATCCTCAGCATCTCATTTTAAATCTGTTTGTTTTGGACATGTCAACCCCTCAGAGTACAAGAGATAACAGACTTCCTCATGGGATGCTGAAGGAAACCAGAAGTTCTCTAGTTCTCTAAAGGTACTTTGAACCAAGATTTTAAACCCCTGAGCTTATCATGTTTCTTCTACGAGATCTCCAGCATAGTCCAAAGCAAGTAGCCCACGCTTACAGTTAGTGTCATCCTCTTTTCCACCTTAAAGTACTTCTGTGTCAACTACAGGTAAGAATTTTTAAGTGATTGTTTTTCACCGAATGCCATGGATTACTAGTATTCTGTTACCTACTAGTGTTGAAGTCATCATTGATTACCTACGTAACCAGGCAATACAACTAATTATAGTTTCCTTTAGGATCTCTTTCCTGAAACCAATACTGACCTCAGTCTTTATTAGTTAGGGTTCAGACAGGAAATCAGAAACCACTGTAGATATTTGGTCAGAAGAGATTTTATATATGTATTTAGATGCTTTTAAAACTGCTAGAAGACCTAGAGGGAGTGAAAATCAGGGAGGACAGCTATGAGTTTCTAGAAGATGAAGGACGTAGAAATCACAGTAAGCTTCCAAAGATATCAGCTATCTATGGTATGGAAGTAGGCAATTTCAGAAGCTTGTCTGGGAGCTGCTGCAAACTTCCTATCTGTCTTCTGTCCACAAGTCTACCTGCCACTGCTAGTACATAATGACTTCCACATCTCTTCTATGCCTCAAATATCATACAAGTGATATTTCTTGAATATCATACAAGTGCCTTTCATTGGTAGATTCTAAACTAAACCTCTCCCTTCCCCTACCCCAGGAGGGGATTCTTTGCAACATAATGCATACGCTTCTAAATTTTGGAGGAAAAATAATGACTCCTCCATAAATAAAGGGAAACCTCAGAGGCCCTGATTTGTTGAAGAATCTGCCCAGTAGTGGAGACACTGAAATATTCGGGTGGCCACTTGTCTACCACTATAGATGACTGTTTATCAGTCCAGGGGCCTGGAAACTCCCAGTTCCATTGACCAAGAGGGGCTTAAGCAAGGCAGTTGTAAGACAACACAAAGGAAGGGGCTAGCAACTGGCTATTAGAAAAATAACACTTCTAATTTTAGGGCAGAAAAAGGCAAGACCAATATTCCCCTAAGGGGAGGGCTATAACCCACAACCCTAGGGGGAATGTCAACACCAAATATCCCAGAGCATCTGAGGAGGAGACAAAATACCAATGCTGAAAACTCAGAGTGCTCAAGTTTCAGCCAATGAAGATCCTCTCACCAAATGCTAGAAACTCTGGTGCACTCAGGGGGCAGGTAACAGTGAAACTAAGACCAAGTAGGGGACCTCTCGCAAGCAAGTATCCTACCTTAAACAATTACACCCACACAAAATTAACAGAAAGTTAAAAGCAAACATAAGACTGCACATATTTTAGAACTGAAAATGAAATGACTGATGTAACAATAGAATGGAGAAGATAGAGGATGAGGGGAAGAGGTGACAAGGACATGCTTTGGGGATCAGTGAGATGCTAGTTTTAATACATCACAAACTTGAGCTAAGCTCATCCGGGCTACTGAACTTCTGCGTGTACAGCCACTCCAGGTGCCACAATTCTCCCAACACGATGCTACCTGAAGATGAGTTAAATGAGTTACGCAGCCTGCTGAGGCCCTTGGGCATATGGAGGTGTCAGTCCACCTGCAGCCCTCAAACCACTGTGGCCACTTTGCCCCAACCCCCTGCTCATCACTCATTGATATGCTCATCACCCTGCAGCCAGAGTAGGCTTCTCACCTTCCTTTAAATGAATTGAGTTGTGTGGGGTTTTTAAAAATAATTTTATTTTGCTTTCTCTAGCTATACCGGTAAAATTAGTTTTTATTGTTGTCCTAAAGATTACAACCTACATCTTCAACTTACCATAGTCTGTCTTAAAACAGCTTTATACTACTTTGTGAACAATATGAGAATCTTACAACAGTATGGTTCTGTTTACCCCCTACCCCCACATATTTTGTGTTTTTGTTGTGTATTTTACTTCCACAGATGTTACAAACCCCACAATAATATAACTTATATTATATAAACATATTATTTCTGCTATAAGTAGTTTATAAACTCTTGAAGAAATTTAGATATATGTATGTTTTTATCTCTTAAACATAATGAAACTTTCTTTTTGGATTTATTCCTTGTGTCCTTCCTTCAGTTCTGAGCTTCCATCTGGTATTATTTCTCTTCAGCCTGAACAACCCTTTTAACATTTCTTATGGTGCAGTTCTTTTGGAGATAAAATAGCTCCACTTTCATTCATCTGAAAATGTCTTCATTTTGTCTTTGCTTTTGAAGGATGTATTTTACTGTATATAGAATTCTAGGCTGACATTCTTTCTGAAAGCATTTAAAAGTGGTCTTTCCATTGTCTTCTGGCTCGTATTACTTCTGATGAGAAGTCAGCAATAATTCTTATTGTTTTTTCTCTGTATGTAATATTTAATGGTTGCTGTTAAGATTTTCTCTTTACGTTGGTTTTCAGCAGGTTGGATCTGATGTTCTTAAGTGTGTTATGTAGGGGTTGTGCAATTAACTTGCCTGAAGTTTGTTGACAGTTTTTTAAAACTATTTTGGAAAATCTAAATTCTCTCTCCAATAATTTCTTTTGCCCCATTTTCTCTTCTTTCCTCTGCTACTCTAATGACATATATGAGTCCCATAGAGCTCAGATATTTTGTTGTATTTTCTGCTTTCTACTTTTGTATTTCAGTTTTTATGATTTTTATCAAGTTTACAGAAATTTTCCTCCTGTGTCTAGGCTGCTACTGATACCATTGAATGAATTTTTTATTTATGATAGATTTTTTTTATTTTTAGCACTTCTATTTGGTCCATGTTTATAGTTGTCATATCTGCTGATATTCCTCATATGTTCTTGAATGTTTTCTAGCTTTTCCATCTTAATACATTTTCATGGTTATTTTTAATCCTTGCCTGATAATTACAACATCTGATCTACCTCAATGTCTGCTTCTTTCCTGTCATAATCATGGGTTCAATTTTCTTGCATTTTTGTGTGTCTCATCTTTGTTATTGTTGTTGTTGTTTGTTTGTTTTGCTTTGAAACAAGGTCTTACCTTTCAGCCAGGCTGGAGTGCAAGTGGCATGATCATGACTCATGGCAGCCTCAACCTTTCAAGTTTAAGTGATCCTCCTACTTGAGGATCAAGTGAGTCACCTGTCTGGGAACACAAGCTTGCACCACCATGCCAAACTAATTTTGTTTTTTGTAGAGGCAGGGTCTCGTTATGTTGTCCAGGCTGGTCTCAAACTCCTGGGCTCAAGTGATTCA
Source organism: Theropithecus gelada (assembly GCF_003255815.1). NCBI lineage: Eukaryota > Metazoa > Chordata > Mammalia > Primates > Cercopithecidae > Theropithecus > Theropithecus gelada. The sequence goes on along the minus strand of NC_037682.1, from coordinate 112,782,302 downwards.
CCTCAGGCTTCTCACAGTTTTGATTGTATATTGTGCTCAGACCTTTCCCAAATTGACATTGGTCCAGTGAGGCTGGGAGCAGTGCAGAAAGAGGATAAAAATCTCTCTAAGGCACTCTGAGCTTTCATTAAATGCAAGGCAGCAATTGCCAAAGGTTGGAGGCACAGAACTAGAGCTAAGAGAAGTCCCTTCAAGGCTCTATAAGCCATTTTCCAGAGCAAAGCAGTGATTCTCCAAAGACTGGAGGCAGGCTAGTAGGGCATAGAGAGATGGTATACAGACATACCTCGTTTTATTGTGCTTTGTAGTACATAAAAGAACAAAAGAGACTGAAGTAAACGATATTTTCCCCAGAAAATTACTCAGCCCTTCTTCTGTCAGAATTCTAAGAATCTCTAGCTCTGCAAAAGCACCAAGTAAGTACAGGTAAGACATCAGAAATTTCCTTGCTAAGTTATAGCACAGACAATTTTTCTGAACCATGAGAGATTTCTCTCTGTTTCACAGTCTGGATTCCAGTTTTTTAGTCACTGAGAATTTCTTTGTTCTTCAGTTCCATCTCATTCCTTATATGGCTGATATGGTTTGGCTGTGTCCCCACCCAAAGCTCATCTTGAATTGTAGTTCCTGTAATCCCGCATGTCATGGGAGGGACCCAGTGCGAGGTAACTGAATCATGGGGTTGGTTACCTCCATGCTGTTCTTGTGATAGTGAGTGAGTTCTCATGAGATCTGATGGTTTCATAAGGGGCCTTTTCCCCTTTTGCTCAGCACTTCTCTCTCCTGCTGCCATGTGAAGAAGGATGTGCTTGCTTCCCCTTCTTCTATGAGTGTAAGTTTCCTGAGGCCTCCCCAGCCATGCAGAACTGTGAGTCAATTAAACCTCTTTCTTTTGTAAATTACCCAGTCTTGGGGATGTCCTTATACCAACATGAGAACAGACTAATAGAATGGCCATATTGCAGGTTTGGTTACAGACCACCACAAAATAACAAGCAAAGTGAGTGATACCAATTTTTTGGTTTCCCAGTACACATAAAAGATATGTTTTGGCCGGGCGCGGTGGCTCAATCCTGTAATCCCAGCACTTTGGGAGGCCGAGACGGGCGAATCACAAGGTCAGGAGATCGAGACCATCCTGGCTAACCCGGTGAAACCCCGTCTCTACTAAAAAGTACAAAAAACCAGCCGGGCGAGGTGGCGGGCACCTGTAGTCCCAGCTACTCGGGAGGCTGAGGCAGGAGAATGGCGTAAACCCGGGAGGCGGAGCTTGTAGTGAGCTGAGATCTGGCCACTGCACTCCAACCTGGGCAACAGAGCGAGACTCCGTCTCAAAAAAAAAAAAAAAAAAAAAAAAAAGATATGTTTATACTATCCTGTAGTCTATTAAGCATGCATTAGCATTATGTTAAAAATACAATGTACATGTCTTAATTTAAAAAAATACTGTTGCTAAAAAAAAGCTAATGCTCATCTGAGCCTTCAGAAATTTGTAAGCTTACTGATGGAGAGCCTTGCCTTGATGTTAAGGGCCTTGCTCTGGAGTAGGCTTTGACTTACAGGAATGATGTAGCTGGTTTAATCTTCTATTCAGACCATTAAACCTTTCTCCATATCAGCAATAAGGCTGATCTTTCTTATCATTTGTGTGTTAACTGGGCTAGCACTTTTAATTTCCTTCAAGAACTATTTATTTGCATTTACAAGTTGGCAAACCGTTTGGCACTAGAGGCTTCCCTTTCAGCTATCTTGGCTTTCCACATGCCTTCCTCACTAAGCTTAATCATTCTAGTTTTATATTTAAAGTGAGAGATGTGAAACGCTTCCTTTCACTTAAACACTTAGAGGCCATTGTAAGATTATTAATTGGACTAATTTCTATGTTGTTGTGTCTCAGGGAATAGGGAGGTCCAAGGAGAGAAACAGAATGATGGCTGCTTGGTAGAGCAGTCAGAAAACACATTTATTGATTAAGTTCAGTGTCTTATACAGGTACAGTTCATGGTGTCCCAAAACAATTACAATAGTAACATCAAAGATCACTGATTACAGATCACCATAACAGATACAGTGATAATAATAAGTTAAACATAGTGTAGAAATACCAAAATGTAACACAGAGACATGAAGTGAGTGAATGCTGTTGGAAAAATGGTGCCCAGTATGGAGTTGCCACACATTTTCAATTTGTGAAAAAAACAAACAAACAAACAAATAAAACCACACACACAGTTGCAAAATTCAACAAAGAAAAGCACAATAAAATGAGATTTGTCTGTACACCACCTCTATGCCCTACTGGCCTGCTTCCAGTCTTTGGATGGTCACTGCTTTGCTCTCAGTAATGGCTTACCATGCCTTGAAGGGATTTCTCTCAGCTCTCCTTCTCTGACTCCAACTTTTGGCAATTGAAAGTTCAGAGTGCCTTAGAGAGATTTTTCTCCTCTTTCTGTACTTCTCCCAGCTTTACCAGGTAATGATCATCTGAGCCTTTAGAAAGTTGTGATCTTGCTGATGGAGAGCCTTGCCTTGATGTTAAGGGCCTTGCTCTGGATTGGGCTTTGACTTACAGGAATGATGTAGCTGGTTTAATCTTCTATTCAGACCATTAAACCTTTCTCCATATCAGCAATAAGGCTGATCTTTCTAATCATTTGTGGGTTAACTGGACTAGCACTTTTAATTTCCTTTAAGAACTATTTATTTGCATTTACAAGTTGGCAAACTGTTTGGCACTAGAGGCTTCCCTTTCAGCTATCTTGGCTTTCCACATGCCTTCCTCACTAAGCTTAATCATTCTAGCCAAATATCTTAATTTGGGAAAGGGCTGAGTATTTTCTAAGCTCTTCTGCTCTCCTCTCAGCCTTCCATGTACTATCTATGTTCCCTTGATGAAGGCCTGTGTGCAACACTGGAACATGATGGTACCTGGCAGATAGGGGCCTGCTCCTTCTGTGGTTAGGGCTCCTTGGGATTCTAATTCATCACGCTAGTTCACAGGCAGTCATTAAAAAGCCAGTAAATATAGCCAGTTTCTCCTTACCATCTATTATGATATATTCTTTTCTCTTTTAGTTGTTCTGCTAGGATGGAAACAACCATAGATCTCTACTCTGAAAAGAAGGACTCTTTCGAGATTTTTAGGTTTAGATTTTAGTTTAGTTAGGTTTCTCTCCTCAGGTCTTTTGTGGGTTTTAAAAACTATGATACTCTGATTTTGTAGCTTCCTGGTTTATCGTTGTTGACAGGGTAGCAGCAACAGTCTCTTGTGACTCAAAATTGGAAAGCCTGGAACGTGAGTTTTGATAGCCTGTAATGGATAGGAGACAAAGTTTGGATCCCAAGAAGGATGGGGAGTTGAATCTAAGATTCTCGCCTAAGCCAGAACTTGAAAGGTTTGATGTGGAATCTAACCACTCCAAGGCAAACTTGTCTGTTTGGGCTTGGCTCTAGAATAAACAAGGGAAATCTCCTCTGAATTTTAAACCACAAACCCACATTCATGTTGGTTTGGTGACATAATCCATGCTAACTGCAGGATCTGAATACCACCATGCCAGTATTTCATTCCAAAATAGCCTCAGGTATTACCCCAATTCCTAGCAGAAGCAAAGCAAATCCTCCCTGCGAAATTCACTTAAAACATTGATTTCAGCTCTTTCTGTACTTAGAACAGCTATGACTCATCATCCTGAAGTATGCAGCAGCTCCAAAGCACTGGATGCTGAAAAACTGACCGGTGTGTTTGCCCTTTGGACATCCACTGGCCCTATCAAGCTGCTCCCTCTCACCACTTCCCCAAGAAACAAGCACAAGTGTGCTTCTTACAGAAGAGGAAGTAAAAAAGACATGCATGCAGTGGGTTGTTAAAACGGATGGCACGTTCCACAGTGATGTGAGCTACCTTGCCAGTTTTATGCCTGCCCTCAGCATTGACAAGGCCGGTGAGAATTTCCATCTGATTTGTGATCCAGAGGTCACTTTGATGTTCATCAAATTATGCCTGCGGAGGCCAAGTGTAAGTTCTGAGAAATAAGAAAGATCTCTGTGGGCATCACCCAGACTGACATTTTCCAGACTGATTTGGAGCTTGGTCAAATTAATTAGCCATTTCACCAAGTTCTGATAACCCATGTATGTTGACTGAAAGTGCTAACCTGGAACAGATCGATGTAATCACCAGCAGAAAGAGAGCGCCAGAGAAAGAGAGAGGCAACCTGACTCTTTTAATGTGGTTCATGTGAAGGATGTCAATGGCAATAGCCTTGCCATCCAGCTTTCCAATATACTCATTGTTGGAGAAGACAATAGACTGTGGATCCCTTGCCCCAAAGAAAAGATGCCTGCTTCCTCATTGCTGGAGACAGTGACAGTGTAGTAGCCAAATGGGAGAAGTGAAGAAATTCTAGTGGCTAAAGATATAAGATCATAGAAATAAAAATGAAAACATTGTTTTCAGAGATTTCTGCTGAAGGAACATGTATTTGTAATTTAAAAAAAAAAATATTAAAACACATATGGAAACAAGCCCAAATCAATGCAATCCAGCAGAAAAAAAGAGTAAACTGGAGGAGCAGAACCCCAAGATTGACACTGGAAGTATTAGATACAGATGATAAATCAGGAATGTTTAACCTACCTTAATCTCAGCTGCATGAGTTAACATGAAAATCTTAAAATCATAATATTCAATGAAAACAAGCAAGTCCAAAATCAGTAAAATGGAGAAATGAATTTTAGTCTATTTATAAAACAATACCATCGAGCAGTTTTTAAAATGCTAAACATATCAGTGTAAATGAATCTCAAAAAAAGAATAATGAATGAAAAAAGCAAGTCAGAGAAAAATAAATACAATGCGAGTTATTTTATACAAGTTTCGAGACCTGAACAAATTAAACATTATATTGTTTAGAAATATATCATATTATAAAACGATTTTTTAACAGCCGGTAATTTACAATTTATAATAGTGATTTATGCAGGTGGGAAAAAGAAGGGAAAAATCAGAGAGGAAGCATAGTTGGCTTCAAGGATTTATTTGGTTATATTTTCTTAAGCCAGGAGGCGGTTATACAAGTGTTTCATTTTATTAACATTATTTAGATATATAAGTACATTTTACTCATTGTTTTGTAAATGATTTTGTTTATTGTTTTAAACCCTCAAATCTTTTTTTAAGGTGAGCAGTTTAAATCTTTGTCAGAAAGACCTCACAATATGAAATTATTTCACTTTTCTCGAAGACAAAATATGAAGTAGGTCCATCTAGTGGTGAAGTAGAGAATCTCACATGCAGAAATACCCTAACTATAGGATTGCCCTAGGATGAAAGGCTTTTATTCAAAAAGAGCCCATTCAGAAACCATTACACAAAGACAAAGGAAAAACAAGAACAAAAACAAAAATTCCATGAACCAAGTAAAGCATTCTTTGTTTTCAGAAGCACAGTAAAATTCTTCACTCTCACTCTAGTCTGTTGAAAGATTAAAAATCAGGCTGGGTGCAGTGACTCATCTGTGATCCCAGTACTTCGGGAGGCTGAGGTGGGTGGACCACTTGAGGTCAGGAGTTCAAGAACAGTCTGGCAAACATAGTAAAACCTCATCTCCACTAAAATACAAAAATTAACCCGGTGTGGTGGTGTCTGCCTGTAGTCCCAGCTACTTGGGAAGCTGAGGCAGGAGAACTGCTGGAACCTGGGAGGCAGAGGTTGCAGTGAACCAAAATCGTTTGACCGCACTCCAGTCTGGGCAACAGAGCAAGACCCTGTTTCCAAAAAAAAAACAAAAACAAAAAACAAGCAAACAAAAAACCCACAACAACGGTAGGCAATTTGTGAGGTCCCAGCCTTCTTCATCCCCATCACTTTCACCTCTTGTTGGCGATTTTATTTCCCTCACTCCAGGTGCTGTGGCACATTCCTTCAGAGCTGTTCTTCATTGCGTTTTCCCTTGCTGGGCAATGAATCACTCCTTCTACAGCAGCCCTCATCTAAGCCCAAGTGCTGTCCTTACCTCCACTTCAAGTTCATGAGATATAATCATGCAGTTACTCAAGGTTAGATCACTCTATGAGTATGAACGCAGTGTATTATCAAACGAAGATGAGCAAAGTGGTTGGCTCCAATCAGGCCCTCTCCTCGAGTGCTCAGCTGTCAGCGGAGAGGAGCCCTGGAAAGGGTGGCTCATCTCTGCAGGCAGATCATTTGGAAGCCTCTGTAGCTCTCTGAAGCTCTCAGCAGAGAGGGTAGGTTCCTCTCTGCAGCTGGTCATCCCATCATCTCTCTGTCCTCTGCACTCCACCCTGCTCTGGCTGAGCTGCAGGCTTTTTTGGACCTCACAGGGGAGGAAGCACCAGCCATTTGTTCCATGAGCAGCAATGGACAGGCCTGGAGGAGGCACCACAGGTCCCCATTCTGATCTGTGGGACTGGACACCCCACCCCCAGCCTTCAGGCCCTCCCTGGCCTGAAAGTGCGGCCTTACTGGGGACCCAACCCCTTCTGCTCAAGAATCTGTCTGCCTCCCACTGCCATTTATGGTCCCGGGACTTGGCCCCAACCTCGCTCAGAGATTGGAGCAGGCCCAGAGCGGAGAGCGGCCAGGCAGCAGGAGCAGACACCCCAGAGGCTGCGGGACAGGGGTCTTCCCAGGTCCCTGAGGGTGCAGGCTGCAGAGATGCCCGAGTCCTGCACCTGGGAGGGCAGTGGCAGCTGCACCCAGGGAGTAGTGTGCACCCCCCGCTAACTTGGAAGGGGTGGGACTCGTGCTTGTCCCCAGCTCCTGCCCGCTCCTTGGAGCGGGAGGCCAGGTCTGCAGTCGTGGGTCAGGCAGCTACTGCTGTACCTGGGAGGGTAGATCCTGCCTGCTCCCACCCTCCGACCCCCAAGAGCACAGGGAGGCTCGGTAGAGCAGGAGGCCTGGGCCTGCAGCCATGGTTTGGGAGACTGCAGGGACACCCGGGGAGCTCCCGCCTCAACTCAGAAGGGGCGGGGCTCCCGCCGGCTCCGTGGAACGTACAGCTCCAGCCACACCTCCCTGCTGCAGCCGGTGTGGTGGCAGCAGCCGCTGCTGTGAGAACTGTGTTTCAAATGATAAAGACCAGGTGGTTACAGAGCAAAGAGATGGAAAGAACCTAAGTTCTTGACGCAAGTGAGCCTCTGAACCAATCAATCAACATGGAGCCTGTCTCTGGACTTGGTGTAAATGCAAGCCGGTCAGCTTTTTATTGTTTAAGTCAAATTGTTTTGTTTGTTTGAGAGCATCCTAATGAAAACATATTTCACCAGAACAGTAAGAAAAATTCTTAATAAATAAATCCCACAGTATCTAGACTAGATCTGGAGTACCCTTCTGTTGAGTTTCATGAATATTTTTGTTATAGAAGCATAAACATATTCCAGAGCATACATATTAGTAAAGGTGTTTGGATTTTACAATCTCTCACATTAGGGATGGTGGAAAATGACATGAATAGTGTTATACATTAGTCTATGTTAAGAGATTATATTAGCATTAAGCAAAATAAGCACGTAGCACATGCATAGGGCACCCAGGTAAGAGGCCCACCACAGAGGTGATCATGCTACATTTGATTTCAGTAGCATTTTTTGTGGTTGTCGTTATCTGCTTTACTCTATTTCAATCTGTGTTGTTTAGAAAGCTTTTTCTTAGGCCGGGCACGGTGGTTCACGCTTGTAATCCCAGCGCTTTGGGAGGCCGAGGTGGGTGGATCACTAGGTTAGGGGTTGAAGACCAGCCTGGCCAACGTGGTGAAACCCCATCTCTACCAAAAATACACAAATTAGCCGGGTGTAGTGGCACGCGCCTGTAATCCCAGCTACGCAGGAGGCTGAGGCAGGAGAATTGCTTGAACCGGGGAGATAGAGGTTGCAATGAGCTGAGAGCACGCCAATGCACTCCAGTGTGGGTGACAGAGCAAGATTCTGTCTCAGGAAAAAAAAAGAAAAAAAAAAAAAGCTTTTTCTTTGGCATGGTGAATGACTAAAGTACGATGTCATCAGATGTCACATTTGTTTTTGTCTCTGGGCATGACGGGTTTGCTTCCTTTGAAGTAAATCTAGCTGGCATTGCATGGCTAATATTTTGACTTATCCACTGATTTGTGTAAGTGACCCTTGAACTCTTTATTTTAAGCAATGAAAGAGCATAAGGATGCCATCGGTGGGTTGTGTTTGAGTCATCAGCTGGCCTTAGTGGGCCCCTGCAGATACAGTTTTGACAGTTAGAGGACTGTATGAAGGCAGGGAAGCAAAATATTTTTCACAATACCTTCATTGTTCTTCATCTCTTATTAGGACCTGACAGATAAAAATTACGAGAATGTTATAAGCTTGTTATACTCTAGAATTTTCTCTCCTTGTGAGAATGAATATAATAATCTTACACGATGCTTCCACAAAGGTCAACATTTAATTTAACTGAAGTTAGTGTTTGGACACGGGAAAAAACTATTTGTATATGCTGATAAAATAAAAAAAGACCTAAAAATGTGAATAACCATTGTAATACAATTAGAAACCTTTTGCCGACTTTTTCAAATTGTAATAAAGCCAGGTCTAGATCAGGTTTTAGAAATTCATTATATCCCGATGCTTAATCTAGAAACTGACCCTGTAATTCTGAAGCTACATGTAAATTGGTTGGCTTTTAAAATCTATGTATCATCTATCTATCTCCTCTATTGATTGTAGATCTTCAACTCCAAATTCAGCCTTTTTCATGGTTTTAGATACAGAGTTTCCTATTTTCCCTTGAGTCAATTTTAGTAAATCACATTTGTATTTTCAGGAAATTGCCTAAGTTTTCAAATTTGATGGCAGAAAGTTGTTCAAAATATTCTTTTATTATTTATTTATTTTTTTTTTTTTTTGAGACAACGTCTGGTTCTGTTGCCTAGACTGGAGCTCAGTAGCACAATCTCAGCTCACTGCAACCTCTGCCTCCCAGGTCCAAAAGATCCTCCCGCTTCAGCCTCTGGAGTAGTTGGGACCACAGGCACACACCACCACGCCCAACTAATTTTTGTATTTTCTGTAGAGATGAGTTTCACCATGTTGGCTTCATGGTGAAACCATGGAGGTTGATCTCAAACTCCTGATCTCAAGTGATCTGCCCACCTCAGCCTCCCAAAATGCTGGGATTACAGGGGTGTACCATCACAGTGGGCCTATTCTTTTATTTTTAAAATTTCTGCGTGACACTTAGCATATATCAATAACCATTATAATTATTACCATGCGTTTTTCCTTTGCTATTATAAGTGTTTTTTATTTTCCCACTAAGTACAATTTTAAATACATTTCACAAATGTCATAAGTATTTTTCAACATCATGATTTCTCTTATGATGATGGTTTCTTTGCCCCATGAATTATTTAAAGAGTGAAAGCAGCTGTAGTATCCCAATGTCACAATTAAGAGCACAGGTTAAATATCAGGTTGCCTGGGCTCAATCCCATCTCTGACAATTACTGGCGGTGTAACTTTGTACAAATTACTTAAACTCTCTGTTTCTCAGTTTTCTCATTTGTAAAGTGAGAATTGTAATTGTACCCATGTCATTGGGTTGTTGTGAGGATTAAGCAATTAATAAAATCTTTAATAAATATAAACAATACCTAGAATATAATAAGCCTTCAGTAAAGCTTAACTATTGTGCTCTTAAATTTGCAAACATAAGTTTTGTATGAGTTTTAGCTTTTTAAACATTGTTGACTTTTAATATATTTGCCTTGTGGTCAGAGAATGTGCTTTGTGTGATACAGGTTATTTAAAATTTTTGAATAATTGCTGGGTAAAATGGTCAAATTACATGTTTCACATATACTTAAAAAGAACATGCAGATTTTCACTTAGTAAACAATCTCAAGTAAATCATATTCCTCAAATTTTCTCTTCGTTTCTAATATTTCATTGGTTAAATTTTCTAATTACTGAGAGAGGTATATTAAAATCTCAGATATGATAATAGACTTGGAATTTTTCTCAAATTCTGTCCATTTTTGCTTTCTATATTTTGAGGTTATGCTGTCTAGTGCATCCAAGTACAGAATATTTGTATCTTTTAGGTGAAATGAAAAGTTTATCATAATGTAGTAGTAACTTTATCGCTAATCAAATGCTTGTCCTTTAAAGCCGACCTGTTGGAATCGATTATAACTTTAACACCTTGGTTTTGGTTAGCATTTGCCTAGTATAGTTTTTCCCTAATTTTTATTTTAATCTTTGCCTGTTCTTATGTTTCAGGTTATCTCTTGTAAGTAGCATAGAATTGAACTTTAAAAAAAAGTAATCAAACTTTGTCTTTTAATTAGTAAGTTTCATTCATCCATATGTATTATGATTAAAGATTTCTGACTGATATATACAATACATTTTGCTTTCTATTGATTCCTCTTCTACACATCTTTTTCTTTTTCTTCTTTTGGAATTACTTTGATTTGACTCACTTGATTTTCCCATTATTCATTTGAAAGTTATACACTCCATTTCTACTATTTTATAGTGGATTCCATAAATTTTTAAAATCCATATTCAATATAAGTGTTTAAAGCTAATCAATATCTCTACACTCCCCAACAATATCAGGAGCCTAGAGTGCTTTACCTTAGATTCCTCTCCCCTACTGTGTTACCCGTCATTGTAGTCCAGAAATTTAGTCTTTTCTCTAATTCTCATATTCAGCATTATTATTTTAAGCAAGGAACTTTTTATATTTATCTACATGTTTACTATTTTCTTTACCATTATTTCTTGCACCTCAGCACTCTATTTTGGAAAAAGTTGTCCTTTTGCTTAAAATATAACCTTTGAAAGTTCATTCTATCAAGCTCTGTTGGTGGTAAATTCTCTGGTTTTGTTTGCCTAAAATTGTCTTATTGACAGCAGCAGCTGCTGGTCATCACACTGGCAGCAGCAGGGAGATGGCGCTGGAGCCCTGACCCTTTCTAAGTTAAGGTAGGAGCTCCTCAGGGGCTGCCGCAGCCACCCGAAGCGGGGCTGCAGGCCCAGGCCTCTGGCTCCATGGAGCAGGCAGAAGCCCAACCCTTCTGGACAGGGCTGCAGCTGCCCAAACTGCAGCTGTGGGTCTGAGCCTCCCTGTGCTCTTGGATCTCTTGCCTCCTGGGTGAAGCTGCAGCTGCAGCTGCCCGACCCCCGGCTGCAGGCCTGGGCCTCCCGCTCCGCAAAGCCAGCCGACGGGAGTCGGGAGCAAGAGGGAACCCCACCTCTTTTGAGTTGGCGGGGCAGGGGCTCCCCAGTGCAGCTTCCGGGGGTTTCTCCCAGGTGCAGGACTCAGGCATCTGCAGTCTGCACCCTTGGGGGCACAGGAAGGGGCATGCCCCCTGTCCCCCACCAATCCCTGCAGGCTCAAGTGTGTCTGCTCATGCTGCCTGGCCTCTCTCCACTCCCCGTCCTGCTCCAGTCTGGAAGCGGGGTTGAGGCTGAGCCCCAGGGCCATGAATGGCAGTGGCAGGCAGACAGATTCTTGGGGGAAGGGGATGGGTCTTCAGTAAGGCCCCAGCTTCAGGCCAGGCCTGCCAGTCTTGCTCGGACTGGAGAGGGACCTTGTGGTGCCTTTTCCAGGCCACCTGTGGACCAATCTGCAGGCACTTCCTCCCCGCTGAGGTACATAAAAGCCCTGGGCCCTTGGCTCACACCTGTAATCCCAGCACTTTGGGAGGCCGAGGCGGGCAGATCACGAGGTCAGGAGATCGAGACCATCCTGGCTAACACGGTGACACCCTGTCTCTACTAAAATAGAAAAAATTAGCAGGGCATGGTGGCGGGCACCTGTAGTCCCAGCTACTTGGGAGGTTGAGGCAGGAGAATAGTGTGAACCCCAGAGGCGGAGCTTGCAGTGAGCTGAGATCATGACACTGCACTCCAGCCTGCACGACAGCCAGACTCCGTCTTAAAAAAACAAAAACAAAACAAAACAAACAAAAAAAAACCAACCCTGGGCCCAGCCAGAGCAGGGGAGAGGATGGCCAGAGCAGAGGACAGAGAAACCAGACCACCAGCTGCGGAGAGGAGCTGCCCTCTCTGCCAGAGCTTCAGAGACCTGCAGAGAGGTGTGAACTACCTGCCTGCAGAGAAGATCCTCCCTCTCCAGGGCCTCCTCTCTGCTGAGAGTAGCCGACCGCAGGGCAACCAGTGGTCAGAGCAGAGTTACCCTCTCCAGGGCCTCCTCTCTGCTGTAGAGCTGAACACTGGACCACTGGACCTGACAACCTGCCTACAGAGAGGAGCTACCCACTGTGGGTCTCCTCTGAGCTGTTTTAACAGAAATAAAGCTCCTCTTCATGTTCTTCACCCTTCACTTGTCTGGATACCGCATTCTTCCTGGATGCAGAACAAGAACTGTAAAGGCGCTACTGGCCACAAGTTTCTGGGAAAAAATTCAACAACCCAAAGATCCTGTAACATTACCCCCTCCATTAAGTATATTTTTCCTTGGGGCATAAAATTTTAAATTAACATTTACTTTTGGCTCAGCATTTTGTTTTCCACTGTTTTGCTTCTCTTTTTGCTGGTAAGAGCCTGTTGCCAGTCAATTACTATTCCTTTGTAGATAATCTGTCTTTGCTCTCTGTCTGCTCTTAAGATCATCTCATTATCTTTAAGCTATTATGCAGTTTCATTACTATTGTGTAAGTGTGGATTTCTTTGTACTCATTTGTTTTCCTGTTTGAGGATTTGTGCCGTCCATCAATTTTGCAAAATTCTCAGCCATTGTGTATTTATTTCCTCTACCTTGTTCTCATCCTGTCGTGCATGTCTCTCCTGCTCTTTCTGTTGGGGTGATCAGACCCAACACCAGGCTGTAGGGGTGACAAAGTCTGGCAGAGTAAAAGGATTGAGAAAAGCCAGTTTGAGAGAGAGAAGTGGAACCAGGAGGCCATCGCGATCATGGAGGCTGCAACAGGCCCTGAGCTCTGGGAGCCCACGCTATGTATTGGTAATCCAACAGAGAAACAGGTGGTGAGAATGTGGAGGTCAAATGGGCAGGCGCATGATCTACAGCTGTGACGGTTTAGCATTTATATGGAACATGTCCTGCTACTTGAGATAATGGGAATACAACTGATCTAGGAGCCTAGGAGGGCTAGAAGCAAGGAGCAAGCAAATCTAGACACATATTCCAGAGGACATTATGTCAGACATGCAAGCCCTGACTCAGCTTTCTTCCCAACATGCCCCCCTTCTCTTTTTTGTAAGAGAAGGTACCATTATTACTATAATTATTACTAGAGTCACTCTGGTTTGAATGCTTCCCACATATCTCCCCTTTCCCTTTTACAAGAGGACCCTTAATCCTAGGGGTTGCAAAAGGATGAAGGTCCGTCTTCTGTAACTTCTTCATGCTGAATAGGGGCGATGATACTCCTGCCTAACTATTAGGGTCTCTTGTATTCAGGGTAGAGAGGAGCTGAGTCAGAAAACATTGGTTCATTAAGCATCGTGTCTCTGGTTGGTCCTTGGTTCCATCTTCGCATTCAGATTCAACTGGCTCACGGCTCGTACTGGGGGAACCCCGTGCATGGCTGGGATCCATGGGTTCCTCCAGTCTCCCGTTCCATAGTTGTACACATCTTAAGGCATCCACACAGTTCATTCATCTCCCGCAAAAACACAAGCATACCCTCACCCTCACGTTAGTAAATCTACTGAAACAGAAGCAAGAACTTTTGTGGCTATAGCCGGGACCATGCCGTTGCTGAAGCATTTGTTAACTCAGTTTCTGCCTCTTTGGTTAATTACCACGAGGTAAAACTTTCTGCTGATAATGAGAAACAGGCCTTTTCTGATTAACAGAAGTCATAGAGAAAGCAAATTGAGGCTTTTCAAACCTTTGATTGGCACTGTACAGGTGGGTCCACTAGATGCTGTGGCTCATGATAGATCTTCAGCTGTTTGGTGGACACTCACAGAGGCACCTGATTGTCACCTGGAGAGACACAAGCAAATCCTGTTCCCCATATAATTCTGTCCGTTTTCCCAGCTCTTTGTATGTGACTATATCTTTTTCTAAGGCCTGCGGCATTAAGATGAGTTAAAGAATGGAATGCTTGTGCATCAGCAAAGACTGCAGACACCAGTGCATCTGCCCTTTGATTGTTTAAAGGACCAAAAGGTACTGTTGGAGAGAAAATAGCATTTTTATCCTTACCTCCCTTCCCCGCTATTCCTTTTATATTTGCCCTTTGAGCCATAGCTAATTTCCATAATTCAGAATGTTCTTGTCTGTCCCTGCAAATCTCTGCTAGTCTTTGCTAGTCTCTACTTTTGTACCTCTTTAGGGCACTGACCTTACATTGCTAGTCTTTGCTTTTGTACTTCTTTAGGGCACTGATCTTATATTACTAGTCTCCATCTCTCATACTTATCTCCATCTCTCTCTACTTATACTTATCTCCATCTCTCTACTTATACTTATCTCCATCTCTCTCTACTTATACTTATCTCCATCTCTCTCTACTTATACTTATCTCCATCTCTCTCTACTTATCTCCATCTCTCTACTTATACTTATCTCCATCTCTCTACTTATACTTATCTCCATCTCTCTCTACTTATACTTATCTCCATCTCTCTCTACTTATACTTATCTCCATCTCTCTACTTATCTTTATCTCTCTCTATTTATCTGTACTTATTTGTCTCTACTTTACTTTTCTCTATATACTTTGTCTCTACTTACCCATCTCTGCATCTTTCCTGGAAACCTTTATGACCCTGGGTAGAGCTCGAAAATCAACTCTTTAAGCTTCAGCAAGAGACAAAACAGGGACTCCGGACCCGACACCAGATTGCAGGAAACAGGAAGTGCTCTCCCCTCCCCAAAGAAGGGAAACCAGAGTTTGGCCCTTGCAAATTTCCACTCCACATCAGCATCGTCCTCAATTTCCTAGAATGAATTGTTGATCATGGCAATTAACATATTTAGCAAAACAATGACCATTGTAACATTATAGACTCCATAAAGAACATAACCGATTTTTTTTTTTTTTTTTTTTTGTGGTTATAGCTGATGACCACTGATTTCACTTTAGAAAGTCCAAATCTAGCCCAGGACAGTGTCTTAAAACTCTGTTGTGAAGGCTTCATTTTTTTTTTTTTTTTTTTGCACCAATGTAGTAGGAGTAGAGGTTGAACATTCCCATCATAAAGGCCACAAACACAATGAACACATTCAGCCCATATCATGCCTGTGTGCTCATTCAACGTTTTTCTCTAGCAGAGGCAGGTTAACCATGAAACTGAAGCTTCAAGATGACTTTACTTGCCCTATGCAACGCGGCCGGTGATTTTCTCTGGGGACTACTGTCAACCAGGTATGTGTGTCAATCTGTAAGCATCCAACAGCAGGTCTACTGTACAAATAGGCCTTTTGTCAGACACTTGATTAACCCAATATACAGCTTTTCCTGTTGGATTAGTACTACCAAAGTCTCCTGTTCTTTTCACTGTGCTGCTTCCCAGCTTTATGTCAACTGAGCAATTCTCCCTCCTAGGGAAGCAGACCAGAGTTGAGGAACTGATAACTAATTGAATTTTTCTGGTATAATCAGAACCAATCATTCCCGTATGCACAGTGACACCTCTAGATCTTTCAAGTAATAGACCGACTGTTCCTGAGGGCAAGGGTCCCCTAGCCCTCTCCAGTGGCTCCCCAGGAAGCAGGGAAATGAGAACTGTGCTGCAAAGTCCACGGCAGCACTGCCCGCCGCGGTGGGAGACAATTGTTGCCATTTGTAAGGGCACTGGCTGTGCCGGATATGCCTCGGTTTATTGAGGCGCTCTCTGAATAAACAAGCCTCAGATTCCACTGGGTCTTAGTTCTACCAATCACTCCAGGTTTTAATGTTGCAACTACAGGAGCAGTGAATTTTGTAGCTGATTCATTTTCTCAACCATTAAGGGGAGAGAGAGGAGGTGGCCATTCACTTAATTCAGCAAGTGGAGCCGACAGGCTAGTAAGAAGGGCTAGTAAAACATATGTTTTTCAGTTTCCTTTTCTTTATTTTCCTCCGGTTTCTGTTCCTCACATTCAGAATCTGATGTTAGTTTTTTACACTCGTCCTCTTCCTCACCTGAATCTGCCTCATCATCTGTTTGAAATGGCTCAAGAGCTGCTTTTATGAGCGCCTACATTGACCAAACCAAGACTGGAATTTTTGCTCCATCTTTATACGCTTTTTAAAAATCTCTGCCAATTCTCTCCCATTCATCCAACTCCATAGTGTCTTGTTCCGGGAAACATGGGCAAAATTGCTTTACTGCACTAAAGAGTAATAACAAATTCTGAATACTAACTTTCACTGCCCTCTTCCTAATAAATGCCTTAAGAAATTTAAATAAGCAGAATGTCTGCTTTCACTTTGTCCCATTGTTACCCCGGTTCTTCCGAGCGCTCAGCTTTTCCGCCGAGCTTCTTTTAGACATCCTCAGGTGTCCTCTGACGATGCGTCCTGCACTTTCAGACACTCTAGCTTTCCTTCACCGGGATCTTTGTCACCCTACATTGAGCAGCCAGGAATGTTGGGGTGATCAAACGCAACACCAGGTCGTGGGGGTGACAAAGTCCGGGAGAGTCAAAAAGATTAGGAAAAGCCAGTCTGAGAGAGAGAAGTAGGTCCAGAGAACCATCACAATTGTGGAGGCTGCCAGGCCCCGAGCTCTGGGAGCCCATGCTATGTATTGGTAATCCAACAGAGAAACAGGTGGTGAGAATGTGGAGGTCAAAAGGGCAGGTGCATGATCTACAGCTGTGACGGTTTAGCATTTATATGGAACATGTTCTGCTACTTGAGATAATGGGAATACAATTGATCTAGGAGCCTAGGAGGGCTACAAGCAAGAAGCCAGCAAATCTAGACACATTCCAGAGGACATTATGTCAGACATGCAAGCCCTGCCTCAGCTTTCTTCCCAACCCTCAGCTTTTTTCCCCAACACTTTCTCTTTTATTAGAGACAAGGTCTCACTCACTCTGTTCCCCAGGCTGGAGGGTAGTGGTGTGATGATGGCTCACTGCAGCCTCAAACTCCTGGACTCAAGTGATTCTCCCACCTTAGCCTCCTGTGTAGCTGGGACTACTGGTGAGAGCCACCTACATGTCTCTTAACCATGAATTATGTTCACAAACATTCAAACCTCAGAGTCACTTTGTATAGACCTGTGGTTACAATTCTCAAAGATGACTTTTTTTTCTACTAATAACCCAGGCCAAACCAGAAAAATTTTCTTCTGGTTCCTTTGCTCTGAGGTGAGTTGGTCCAACTAGAAAAGTTGGTCCATTGTCATCATGGGTATTGCTCTCCAAGGATCCTCCCTTGCTCTGGCAGGTTCATCTTCTGTCTCCCAGTAGTCATTAAAATAACCACTTTTAGGTTGCCAACATTGCTAAATGCATGGAGGGCAGCGAAGGTTTTATTGTCAGTTTTCTATTCTGATTTCCAGCTCCCTTTTAGTTTTGAATGATGAGAATTTCTTTGAGCTTCTATGAGGTCATTTATACTTTTATCAATATGATTGTCATATTTTATCTTGTATTTCCAGATGTTTGTATTGGAAGGAATGTTTTGGCTATCTAGTCCACCACATTCCTGGATATGTAAGTCCCCAAGGTGCTTTTCATTCCGTCCCACAGTTGTCGGCATTTCCTAAGAATGTGCCCTCAAGGGCTCCTTGAGAAACAATTACATCTGCTGTGTATTCCTCACTAACAACCTCACTAACAAATTTCTTTTTAACTACTCTAGTCCTGCTTAACTCTCACTACACAAAAGAATCTTTATTCACCTCTCATCATCCTGCTACTTCAGACAACACTTTAAAGGCACTGATCCCACAGTTCTAGCTCATAAGTAGAATAAATGGAAAAAAAAAATATGTGTGTGTGTGTGCAGTATCTATCTATCTATCTATCTATCTATCTATCTATCTATCTATCTATCTATCTATCTATCTATCTATCTATCTATCTATCTATCTATCTATCTTCATTTCCTAACTAGCAATACTTTGCATTTCCAAAATTGCACCTACTACCTCCATGCCCAGTTTCTGTATTTTACAAAAGCTTATTTGTGGTGAGCCTTCCTGGCTCTGGCAATAGCTTTGTCCTTTCCCATGGCACTGTGACAAAAACTGCAGCTACCTCTGCAATTTTAAAGTCCTCAGGATATCTACCCCTACTCTAGGAAATAGTTATCTGCCTAAGATAGAACTCTGATTTCTCTGTTTGCGATATTAGGCAACTCTTTTCTGGCATCCAAATCAATCAGTTTTCGCAAGAATCTGATGATGTTTGTGATCAGAGTCGGAGTCTGTGAAGCCCTACCTGTAGATCCCAGTTACCACTAAGATTTCTGATCAGCTGCCACTCCCCTGTCAGTGAACTCACTGCAGCTTCAGCATGGATTGCAATCTCCACTCTGGGCCAGGCCACCACATACAGTTTGCAGGTTGTGCATTGAACAATTTTAAGAAACACCTGTCAATTGAGAAAAATGACAAGATAAGTCTCAATCATTTTAGGAGGTTTATTTGCCAAAGATATAAGCGTGTGTGCCCGGGAGACGGGCTTTTCTCCAAAGTTGATTTTGAAGTCTCCAAATTTAAAGGGGAAAGAGTGGAATATTGAGAAGCACACAATTTTCATGTAAGAGGAAGGTAGGGAAAAAGTCATTCATGCTTTTGTCTGGTTCAGTGAATCTGCATTTTTTTACATAAGATGACATAGACAAATGGGGCAGAAGAAAACTGCAGGGAATCTGCATTTTACATGCAATAATATAGACAAAATGAGGCAGGAGAACATCAGATATGCATTTATGTCTGGTGGGCCGGGGGTAGCTGCACCTATAAAGATAACCTATCAGTTGACATTGCCATGGTGAAATTTTAACAGAAACACCTTAAAAGATCTTGCAGCTCACTAGGAATTTCCCTGTGGGCAAAAATATTGGGGGGGAGGGGCAAGTAGCTTTACATCTTGTACCTATCTTATTTAGGAACCAAAAGGGGGAGGGAGGTTTGTGTGATCCAGTTCCCAGTTTGACTTAATGAGTTGGGGGGCCCAAGATTTAATTTCCTTTTACACACCATGCATATTTTATTTATCACAGAAAAATGATAAATACATATCATAGAAATGGCATGATAAATATGTATCATAGATAAATGATAAATATCATATTCTGATAAAAAGCATTCAAGTGTCTTCATGGGAATTTTCTCTTCACACAGAGACACCAGGTGGGCTAGAAGCAGTTGCTCACACAGCACGGTATTCCCATGTGCTCATTTCTAGACCTATTGCTGCTTGGGCCATAGGAGGCATCAACATGTTAAGCATTTGCTACTAGGAAGCTGCAGGAAACAAAATACTCCTTTATTATCGCATACAAGCCTATAATATAAATTGGAATGTAGAGCTGTATTAGAGACTTCAGCAAAAAACAGGCAGCCTTTGTGAGACCTACTGTCTTCTTATTCTATGTCAGTTCTTCGGAGCAGACCATTCAGTTTTAGGCAGAGAAATTAGATTCAAGCGTGTATGCACAGAAACACATCTTTTAATAGGGCGCCCTCTTCCACTGGCAAAGCATGCACCAATGAATCTTCTAAGCTATCAACAATGAGATTAAATACTAGTGTAGGTCCAGTGTAACGAGGGGCTGCAGAAGTGTGTCTTCCCCTAGGAGCAAAGTGGAAATGTAAAGAGAGAGAACTGTATACTCCCATTCCCTCATTTCTCAGTTACTGTTTTGATTCTATTGCTTTGAGAGTTAATAATACGATAAAGAAACAAAATGTTATAAGAAGTTATTACTTGAAAGAAAGAAAACAGTATTGTTATTTGTAGGTAATGAAATTCAGGAAAATCCCAGAAGGGTATATATATAAAATAATCATACATTTATTTAAAGAAGAAATATATAAATAGCATTTAAAAAGATATAAACAGGTTCAAACAGATGTTAAAAAACAGTGGAGTCTGGTTGAAAGTTCCCTTCCATCCTCCCTTCTTTCTTCCTCCCTCTCTCCCTTTACTTCCTTTCTTTGTTTTCTTTCTTTCTTTCCTTTTAAAACTATACTTCAAAAATTCATTATCTGAGATAAAAATTTTGTAACAAGAAGGCATTATTTGTAGTCACAAAAGCTAATAAATCAACTTAAAACTAATAGTAACAATAAAGACTAATAAAGTAAAAATATATATTATGAGACCCTCACCAGGGTCTGCATGACTACATAAGATAAATTATGAAATTATATTGGTATGCAGAAAGGAACATTTCAGAAATCTCTTCTATACTGGTAAAGAAATGAAATGGTTTCTCTAATGGATGGACTGCATTAATCAACATCAACCAAAATTCCCATCTAATTATTTTATAGAACTCCATAAAATAACTCTGAAATCAATTTTAAATAAATCGGTAGGCAATAATAATAAATAATCTTTAAAAAATAAGAAGAACAGAGTAAGGAAAAGGAACTATTCCTTTCACATGTTAGAATGCATTTTAAAGGTGGTGCTGACATAAAAACAGAAATTTTAAATATTATGATGGAGTGGAAATCTGTAAGTATATGAAATTAAACATAAAAATTTTATAATGAGATTAGAATCATAAGTGAGATATGTATGTGTGTATATGTATGTATATTTGTGTATGGATGTGTGTGTCTATATGTGCATATATATGTGTATATATGTGTGTGTATTCCATATATATATGCACATATTGTATATACTTTGTAATCTCATCAATAAGCTGTACATGAGCAGTTCAGTCACACAAAATGAAAATCAATAGACATTTTAAAATCTAATACTGTTAGTCATAATAACAAATCCAAACATTAGCAAGATCTCATTTATATCTACTAAACACAAAAGAAAAAAAACAAGCGTAATATTTAACTCAGGTATGTCTTCAAGGTAACTGGCAAGTTCTTAACATTTTTTGGCATTACTCATTCATTTATTTTGGATCACTCTTTGACAATATGTGTTAAAATCCATAGAGATATTTATATCCTTTGTTCTACTAAAGCATATCTTAAGGATTTGTCTTAAAATAATTCAAAAGAGAGAACTATATTCATGATAATGTTTACTGCAGCATTAATTATAAAAATGGAAAGTTGGAATAAACTTAAAATGTTCAACAATAGAGGCAATGGGTAGGGAAAGTCTCATCTTAAGACTGGGTTAAACATCCTGTGCTTCTTTCTTTTGTTTTTTGGAGTGCAGAGTCATAATCATGGCTTACTGCAGCATCAAACTCCTCGACTTCCCAAGTAGCTGGGACTACAGGCATGGACCACCACGCCAGGCTAATTTTTTAAACATTTTGTTAGAAACGGGGTCTCACTATGTTGCCCAGGTTGATCTCAAATGCCTGGGCTCAGGTGACCCTCCCACCTTGTTTGTTACTATTTATTATGTAATTGCTGTGAAGCAGGTATTTTATATATGAGTTCTCATTCTCACACTCATTCTGCAAGGTATGTAGTTTTCATTCTCAATATAAAGTTTTGAGATCTCATGCTCTAACAAGACTAAATAGCTTACTCAAGGCTAGTAAGTGGTGGAGCTGGACCTTGAACCCCTACATGACAAGGCCTGCTTCCCTTGGCCTGGTCAAAGGGCAAAAGCCCTGCTTACAGTTCCTATTGAAGGAACAGCCTCTGGCAGGCACATTCTGTCCATGTGATTTCTGTGACCTTATCGAAATTGCCCTTCCTGCCAGATACCACCAGGCCTGCAGTCTGACCCAAGGGCAGCCAATCCAAGGTCAAGCTAGTAGCTCATGATAGCGCTGTTGTGAAAAGTTCTGCTAGATAGAGAAGAAAGGAGTTATCTAAACTATCTAATTCCCTCTCTTACTAATTTAGTTTTGGAAATACATAGCAAATCAGGCAGTTGTCAGGAGCTGAACGTAGGAGAATGTGAGACAACTATAGAAAGCATTTAAGAATGCATATGTTAGCTAGGTGAGACAGAACTAAACTGCTATTGAGAAATCAATGCTCTTTTGCTGGGAAAAAAAAAAAAAGAACTAAACTGCTAGATCACCAGTGGCAGAAAAACCAGGCAAGAGAAGGGATGGGTGGGAGAATGAAAACGGGCTCAAATCAGGAAGCAAAGAACAGTAAAAATATGAAGTAAAGGAAAGTAATTGTAGACCATACTCAATTCTGCAAACATTGCCTATCCTATAATATGAATATCCTTCATGATTGATATGGTTTGGACTTTTGTTCCCTCCAAATCTCATGTTGAAATATGACCTCCGATGTTGGAGTTAGGGTTTAAGGGGAGGTATTGGATCATGGGGGCAGATCCTTCGTGACTGGCTTAGCATCGTCCCCTTGTAATGAGTGAGTGCTTGCTCTGAGTTCCCACACATGCGATCTGGTTGTTTGAAAATGTGTGGCACCTCTCTGTGCTCTCTCACTCTCGGCTCTTGCCATGTGATCCAGCTGCTCCTGCTTCACCTTTCATCATGACTGGAAACTTTCTGATGCCCTCACCAGGAGCAGACGCTGGTACCCTGCTTCTTGTACAGCTGGCAGAACCATAAGCCAATTAAACCCCCTTTCTTTATAAATTACCCAGCCTCAGGTATTTATTTATAGTGATGCAAAAACAACATAACATGGTAATCTAGTTAAGTTACTTCTAGAGACTCATCTCCTGTATGTCTCTGCTTGACCTCTTAAGTCCAACTACCCAAACAACTTGCGTGGAAAGTACAAGTGCACTATGCCAGGTATCCATTTATTGTCTCTCAGCTCCAGATTCACTCTTTTGCCTGAACTAGTGAGTACACCATGCTGTCCCTCCCTAGAGGGCATTTTCATTTACCTAGTCAATTCCCTTGTGCCCTCCAAGACTTGGCACAAGAGAAGCTTTCTCTAAGAAGCTTCCCATAGTCTCCACCAGACTGAATCCACCTGAGCACAATTCCATTGAGACTCGCTTGACTATTATAGCTCTATATCAAGGGAGTTTAGTCTGAGAGTTCTAAGTAATGAGCAGATATGAATTAAGCAGAAACCCGAAGAGAGGTTCAAATGGTAACTGTAGCAAGAACTGACTCAGGAGCCCACACAGCACCAACCCCTCAATATGCCAGAGGAAAGTGTCCCCTCAAGAGAGGAAGGTAGATGCTTAGGTTACCATCATTCACAAATCCCTATTTACTTCCTGAGTTTAAGTAGATACATTTTAAAATATAGCTTAAGATATGTGCAGATATATTATTAAAAGTGTGAAATAAATAGACTTTTTATCCATTTGTAACTCAGGCAAAACTAATCTGGTTCTAAGTTAATGCAAATGGCACACCGTAATAGCAATTTGTGTTATAAATGGTTCTTGAGGCAACCATCTGTACTACACAAATAAATTTGCCCCTGAAACTGCAAAGGCAACGTTCTCCCTGAGTCCTTCAGAGAATCCAGATACAAATTTGCCTGGCTGACTGCCTTTGCTTTATCCATTTGGTTCACCAGTTTTTTTTTTTAACATATTTGTGAACAAATTTATATATAAAATTGCAAAAGCTGGCCTGGGACTCTAGAGTGAGGAAAAAATATTAATAACAGTAATTTGTATTTATGTAAGTAGAATACTAGTCCTAAATGATCAGATAATTTCAAAATATTCTCTCATTCGTTTCTACCATAATATCAAAAGCCCGGGAAGTATAAACAAATATTTTAAAAGCATGATTTTGTAAGAAGTATTTCCAGCAGTCTATATTAGTGTGAATCACATATGGGTGCTGTGATTTGTATGTTCCCAGGGAAATGTTCCTTCTACTCAGAAACTTGTTTTTTTTTTAACCAACCGATTATTTCAGATCATGTCAATTTTTATTTCTTCATCTGCTATGTCTAAGAGCTGCCAAACAATGAACCTGAAACTAGAAATAAACAAAATCATAAGCTACAAACTTTATAACACAAGGAACATAGAGCTTAGTTATTCTTCACAGTAACTTCGCACTGCTTCTAAAAAGAAGACATTTTTTCATGCTTTTAAAAATGTCATTACAGATTTAATAAGGCTAATTGTAAAAAGATTGAAAATGTAGAAAAGTAAAACAAGAAAAATGAAGTTATCTGCAATCTTAATACTCAAGAATAGCTACTGTTAATACTTTGGTACAATTTTCAGCATTTTTTAAATGCTCCTTAATATAAAACTTTATGTAATTCATACAGATCTTGTTTTTCAAATGCTACATAATTTGAATTTTCTGCAATGACTATTCTTCATAAAATTCATTTTAATGACTGCATATTTATATATTACATGAAACCATATACTTTGCCTTACCTCACATCTTGCCTTCACAGTCCAGACTCCAGCTATACTCCATCAATTTCCATGTATCATGTTCTGCCTCACCCACCAATCCTGCACTTGCTGGCCTTGCTAAGGCATTTTACATCTTTTCCCTCTCCATCCCTTCTGTGTCCCCACTTCTCCTCCTACTCCTGAATCAAGGACAGAGAAGGGACTATTGGGAATGGCAATATTAGAAGTAATAATGGCTTTGCTAGGAGTGTTTTCAATGGAGGGATAAAGACCAAAACCTAACCAAAGTGGGTTAAAAAAGAAGGAATTGATGAAGTGGAAATACACAGTTCTGTTTTTTGTTTGCTTGTTTTTGATGCAGGAACTCACTCTGTCACCCAGCCTGCAGTGCAGTGGCACAATCACAGCTCACTGCAGCCTCAACCTTCCAGGCTCAAGTGATCCTCCTGCTTCAGCCTCCCAAGGAGCTGGGACAACAGGTGAGTGTCACCACACCCAGCTAATTTTTGTATTTTTTTGTGGAGATGGAGTTTCACCATGTTGCCCAGGCTGGGAAATACACAGTTCTTTTAAGGACTTTTGATCTGAACTGAGGCAGAGAAATGGGGTGGTACTTGAGGGGCATGTGGCAGCCAAGGGACTTTTTTTGAAGACTGGTATTGAAAAGACACATTTGTATGCTGAGGGAAATGATCCAGTAAAGAGAGTGAGATGGATGATGCAAGGAGGAAAAGAAGGTATTGCAAGAGAAAACTGTAGAGATGGCAAGAGGGTAGGCGATACAAAGCACAAGAGGAGGTGTTTACCTCTGATAGGAGCTGGAATGCATTGTCCACTTGAGCAGGAGAGAAGGCAGGAAAGGTGGGTACAGACACATACAGAGGTTGGTAGATTTTGTGGAGGGAGAATGAAGCATGGCTCATCTGATTGCTGCTTTTTTTGTCAGTAATTTAACAATGTATGGGGTAAAATGTGTTACAGGCTTAAAGCAAGAGATTGAGTTGGGAAACAGTTGCTCTGGGGAGAGGGAGGGGAAATTCACTAGAAAATGTGTTAGGATTGTCTGGTTGAGATGACTGCCCATTTGAGTTCTTTTGTCATTCACATGAAAAGAAACCAATAAGCAGGGGTGTGTGGTTTTCTCTAACAATGTTCAGCTTCTGGGCTGCAGACACAGAATTTAAATACACAGAACTTTGCATTTAACTAAGGCTGGCACTTTCCAGGTGCCTTTGCAGGAAGAGCTGGACAAAAGATTTTAGCATGGTTGCAAGGGAGTGAATATATGAGACTTAAGTGCCTATGTTAGCCATTATAAGGGACCTATGTTAGCCTAAGTGCCTAGAACATATTAAGATTCAATATAAGGC
The DNA here is from genome assembly GCF_003255815.1 of Theropithecus gelada. Lineage (NCBI taxonomy): Eukaryota > Metazoa > Chordata > Mammalia > Primates > Cercopithecidae > Theropithecus > Theropithecus gelada. The sequence goes on along the minus strand of NC_037682.1, from coordinate 112,756,559 downwards.
ACATAGGCTAACATCGGTGCCTAATATAGAACCTAAGTTAGGTAATGAGGGAAGTGAGGACAAGGGGGTGTCATGGATAGAGGAAAAGTGATGAGGTTAACAGATTAGAGGCTCTGCCAGGGTCTGCAAATGGATGGGATGGCAGTAAATGAGTTGGAAGGCTAAGAGAGGGTAGTCCAGGAGTGTGGTGCTTAACATTAAGGTTTCAGATTTGGTTCAGTTCTTCAGATGATCAGGATTAGGAAACGATCCTGTGAGTGATGGCTGAGGTGGGGTGAATCAGAGATCTGACAGTCCAAGGCTTCGGCTAGGTGACTGCATACGTTCGAAATCACCAAGAACGGTGAGAGAAGTAGAGGCAGAAAGGAGAGCTGCAAGCCAGGACTAGAGGCATGAGTAAGTGAGCGTGAGTGACCAGGTGGAGATCACGAGGTGGCCACCGCACGGAATGTGACAGTTGTCAGGCCTGATGGTTTGCTTGTCTGCATTCCCAACCACTGGCTCCTCACTACTAAGTCCTGATTCTCCCGTAATATGGGTTTGAAGGTGGAGATAAGGAAGGACAACAAAATTGATTCTCTCTATGTTTTTAATGTATCTATTTTTCCTCTCTCTGAATTTCATTGATTTTCTACTTTGATTCACCTACTCATACCTTGCTGGATGAGTAATGTCTTGAGAAAACTCACTGCTGATGGGATTAGCGGTGTTTGGAAGGGATTTCTCAATGATTACCCGATGCAAGCAGCCACTTAAACACTACTGAAATTGCTACTGAAGGACTTAGAATAACTTTGCTGAACATTGTTAACTATGTTATATGTGGCCCAAAGATTCAGCTGTTTTTACTTAGTGTTATGCCAAGACCACGTTTACCTGCATGGCACAGACCTCCATCCCCAGCTCCCTTATTTTCATTAGTGGTATCATTCAAATTTTTAAAATTATTATTAATGGCCGGGCGCGGTGGCTCAAGCCTGTAATCCCAGCACTTTGGGAGGCCAAGACGGGCGGATCACGAGGTCAGGAAATCGAGACCATCCTGGCTAACACGGTGAAACCCCCGTCTCTACTAAAAAATACAAAAAACTAGCCGGGTGAGGTGGTGGGCGCCTGTAGTCCCAGCTACTCGGGAGGCTGAGGCAGGAGAATGGGGTAAACCCAGCAGGTGGAGCTTGCAGTGAGCTGAGATCCGGCCACTGCACTCCAGCCCAGGTGACAGAGCGAGACTCTGTCTCAAAAAAAAAAAAAAAAAAAAAAAATTATCATTAATAAATATAATCATAATAATTACCACTTGTTGACTATCCACCATGTGCCAGACACTGAACTAGCTGTGATACCAAGACATTGTAGTTATTGAATTTTAATATGTTCCAGGCATGTATGCTTTGATTGTATAATCTAATTTACACTTCCCAGCAGCCTGATGAAAGGTTAAGGCTAAGATAAAGAGATTATGGCTCAAAACTTCTTGGCTAAGATCTCGTAGTTATTAAAAACTGGATACAGATGGAGTTTAAAACTCTGATTGACTCTGAAACACATGCATTAACACTACACTGTATTTGCCTTTACTGTGTGCCTCACCACATACAAAGATGGATGGTCCCTGTGAAGGTTATCATCCAGCAGAGGGAAGCAGACCTGCAAACAAATGGGTTAAAACCCACATGAAGAGTGCTAGAGTGCGAAGATGAGGGCTCCGATGAGGGCAGTAGATAGTAAATGATGAACTCGAGACATCAGATATTTTGCAGATTGACTCACTGCCTGGCTGCAATAACAGCCTCTTAGTTGGTGAGCTCCTGTCACCAGGCCTTTCTTCCATACGACTCTGAATAGATTGCTAGAGTTCATCTTCCTAACATACTTGTGCCTAAAAGGTGCACTTGCTCCATTTTGCCTATGTCATGGTGCTTTTCATTCTTATTCTTCTTCATGAAATTATTTCTTTCTTGCTCTGTCGCCCAGGCTGGAGTGCAGTGGCACAATCTCAGCCCACTGCAACCTCCACTTCACAGGCAAAAATGATCCTCCCACCTCAGCCTCCTAGTGAAATTATTTCTAACTTTTGCTATAGTAAACATGCATGGGACTATCTGTCCTAAACTCCCTCCAACTTCTAGTAACTGCCCACCTTCCTGTGTCCACAGCCTCTTCTCCCACACTGGCTTCCTCCACTTGGCAGGGGACAAGCCACCAGCTGCTCCTGCATTTGGTATCGATGTCTTTCTCCCTCAAAAAGAAGCTAGGCTCTTCTTTGGTTCCAATGCTAAAAACTCTGGGTTGGGGCACCGATGGGCTTGATTTGGATCAGGTGCATACCCCTGCAAAAATGAATCATAGCCAGCGGAGGGAAGCAGACCTGCAAACAAACAGGTTAAAACCGACATGAAGAGTGCTAAGATGAGGGCTCCGGTGAGGGCAGTAGACAGTAAATGATGAACTCGAGACACTTTGAAGGAAGTACACCAAATATTTTGCGATTGACTCAGTGCCTGGCTACAATAACAGGTAGCGGGAAGGGGAAAGTTGGAGCACGCTCTTCTCTAAAACCATAATACAAGGAGCATGATGTCCAAACACTGAAAGAGAGAAAGGGAGAGAATGACAAAGCAAGGGTGGTTTATTTCTTAAGTCTGTTAACATTTGGGAAATCTGAGTGAAAAGTACAAGATTTAACTTGTAAGACATTTGTGTGAGTCTGAAATTATTTAAAAATAAAATGTTTAACAAATTTGTGGCTTTTACCATGATAAAAAGGGTAAAATATAGTGTTTAAAAAATGGTCTTGGGGGTGGAGCCTGTGTGCTGCAGTTCCCACAGAGCATGCCACGCCCATTACCTTACACTTGACCTCGCATGGGTACCTTGACAACCAGCCTTCTGAGGGCAATTCAAGGGATATGCAGCTATTGTAGAACAGCCAGAATGAGGAGGACGTTTAACACTGGGTTTAGGGAGGTTGATGTTACTTTTTATCAATAAGTAGGTCTTTGGAGATTTGGACAGTGGAGCAATATTATTTAGAAAAGGAATTCCATGTGGAGGACAATTTGGAAGGGGAGAGACTCCAGGAAGACTTAAATAAGAACATTGCAAAGGAAAGGGAAAGGAGAAATGTGAGTTAGATGTGTAAGGAAGAATCACTAGAATTTGGCCACTGCAAATGATACCACTATTGGAAACAGGGGATGCTGGAGGTTGGCAAAAAAGAGATAGGGCCAGAAAGGAGGTAGAATAGTCTCTAGACATGGAGGATTTGTTTTCTGCCCTTTTGCAGTGTCTAGAGGCTGCCTGCATTCTTTGCCCTATGGGCCCCTTCCTCCATCTTCAAAGTCAGCTGCATGGTATCTTCACATCTCCTTCTACCCAAGTGTCCTTTGCTTCTGTCATCACACCGCCTCTGGCTCAAACTCTCCTGTTTCCCTCTTATAAGAATCCTTGAGATTATATTGGGACTACCAAGGTAACTCATGATAATTCCCTAAGTCCAATGAGAGTTGTCCTTCTAAGAGAAAGGTAGAGGGAGATTTGAGACTCAGACACACAAGGACATGTGAAGATGGAGGCAGAGATTGAAGTCATGTGGCTCCAAGCCAAGGAAAGCCTGGAGTCACCAGTGCTTGGAAGGGGCAAGGGAGGATCCTCCTCTCAAGCCTTAGGAGGGTGCACATTTCTGACGACACTGTGATTCCAGATTTCTGAGTTCCACCACTGTGATTTGTTTTTATTCGTCTGAACAGGATTTCAGTAGGTGATTTAAGGCTTTTGTCTAATAAATCCATCTAATATCTGGGCTTCATCAGGGACAGTGTATTAGTCAGTTCTCACTCTGCTAATAAAGACATACTCAAGACCGGGTAATTTATAAAGAAAAAAGAGGTTTAATGGACTCAGTTCCGCTTGGCTGGGGAGGCCTCACAATCATGGCAGAAGGCAAAGGAGGAGAAAGGCATACGTTACTTGATGGCAGACAAGAGAGCTTGTGCAGGGGAACTGACATTTATAAAACTATCAAGTGTCATGAGACTTATTCAGTACCACAAGAACAGTATGGGGGGAACTGCCCCATGATTCAATTATCTCTACCTGGCCCCACATTTGACAGGTGGGGGTTACTACAATTCAAGGTGAGATATCAAACCATATCAGACAGTTTCTACCAACCACTTTTTCCCCCTGCGTATAAGCCATACTTTGTTCCTTTTATGTCACATATATTTTTGCTATTGAAAACTGGACATTTAAAATAATTTAACATAGCAGCTCTGGAAAGCAGATTCTCTTCACTTCTCAAAGTTTGTTGTTGTTGCTGCTTGTTGGTGTTGCTATTCATTTGTTTGGTGACTTTTCTGAACAAATTCTGTAAAGTCTGTATTCTCTTTCGTGTGTGGCCACTGACATTTCTGCTAGAACGGTGCGCTAATAATTGAACAGAGACTTCCTTAGATGGCCTGGAACCATCAAGTCTTCAAGTTTTTGCAAAAGGGCTGTGTGTGTGTGTTAAGGCATGCCTTCAACACGCAACCAGGTGTTCTGCTCTGTTTTAGCTTCACTTCCTGCTTGCGTGGGGCGAGCCAGAGGTGAGAACTTGGTGCTCTCTCAGGGCTTTCCTGAGTGCGTGCAGAGCTCTGGGCTTGTGCACGGTCCTGTGCGTCTGTGTGGCCTTCTAGATTCCCAGGAACATGTCAGAGCAGTTTTAAGCCCCATATAGACATTTCACACCTCCCCTTTTTCCTCCAGCTTTTTCGTTCTATTGTGCTGTGAAGGAACACTAGCCCCTTTCTGCTACCTCCAGTGGCTGCCAGGCTACTGGTTTTAACCATTATTGTGGGCCATTGGTTTTTGTGGCTACGCTATAGCCAGAAACTGGGGAGAGAAATGGCAATTGGAATGTCATGAGACTCATTGTTCTTACCAAGATTCAACCATTTTTTCTTGAAAACAAAAAAATGCTCCCTGATGACTTCAAGCCTTCTGAAAAAGTTGACTCTGACAATTTTGCCAGTGGGCTCGTTGCTTTTATGGAGGAGAGAGTTTTGGGGGGTCCTTACTCTGTCATTTTCACTGATGTCATCTTTATAGTCTGTTTAAGCTTAGATTTTCTATGTTTTAAAAACTTTGCCGGGCGCGGTGGCTCAAGCCTGTAATCCCAGCACTTTGGGAGGCCGAGACGGGTGGATCACGAGGTCAGGAGATCGAGACCATCCTGGCTAACACGATGAAACCCCGTCTCTACTAAAAAATACAAAAAACTAGCCGGGCGAGGTGGCAGGCGCCTGTAGTCCCAGCTACTCGGGAGGCTGAGGCAGGAGAATGGTGTGAACCTGGGAGGCGGAGCTTGCAGTGAGCTGAGATCCGGCCACTGCACTCCAGCCTGGGCGACAGAGCGAGACTCCGTCTCAAAAAAAAAAAAAAAAAAAAACTTTAAAAAATATGTTAGATTTAGGGGTTACATGTTCAGGTTACTAACATGGTTGTATTGTGTGATGCTGAAGTTTAGACTTCAACTGAAAGTGTCACCCAGATAGTGAACATAGTACGTGACAGGTAGTTATTCAGCCCTTGCTCCCTCCCTCCCCTCTTTTGGAGTCCTCAATGTCTATCATTCCCATCTATATGTCCATGTGTACCCAATGATTAGCTTCCACTTATAAGTGAGAGCATGCAGTATTTGGTTTTCTATCTCTGTGTTAATTCACTTAGGATAATGGCCTCCAATTGCATCTATGTTGCTGTAAAGGGCATGATTTCACTTTCTCCTGTGGAAGCATAGTATTCCATGGTGTATCTGTCCCACATTTTCTTTATCCAGTCTACCATTGATGGGTACCTAGGTTGATTCCATGTCTTTGCTATTGCAAATATGTGCCACAGTGAACATGCAAGCAGAGATATCTTCTTGTTAGAAAGACTTATTTTCCTTGGGTATATACCCAGTAATGGGATTGCTGGGTTGAATGGTAATTCTGTTTTTAGTTCTTTGAGAAATCTCCAAACTGCTTTCCACAAGGGCTGAACTAATTTACAGTCCCACCAACAGTGTATAAGCATTCTGTTTTCTCCACAACCTCTCAACATCTGTTATTATTTTTTTTTTACTTTTTAATACTAACCATTCTGAGTGGTATGGGATGGTATCATATTTTAGTTTTGATTTGCATTTCTTTGATGATTGGGTATAATGACCATTGTTCCACGGCTGTTTGTATGTCTTCCTTTAAGAAGTGCCTGCTTTTGTCATTTGCCTGCTTTTAAATGGGTTTTTTTTTTTCTTGTTAATTTTTTCAGTGCCTTGTAGATTCTGGATATTAGTCATTTGTTGGATGCGTAGTTTGCAAATATTTTCACCCACTCTGTAGATTATCTGTTTCCTACGTTGATAGGTTGCTTTTTTTTTTTTCCTGTGCAGAAGTGCTTTAGTTTAATCAGGTTTCTTTATCAATTGTTGATTTTGTTGCATTTACTTTTGGGGACTTAGTCATAAATTATTTGTTAGGCAAATGTCCAGAAGAGTATTTCCTAGGTTTTCTTCTAGAATTTTTATAATTTGAGGTCTTACATTTAAGTCTTTAATCCATCCTGAGTAATTTTTTTGTATAAAGGGGTAAGTTTCATTCTTTTGCATATGGTTAGCCAGTTTTCCCAGCACTGTTTATTGAATAGGGTGTCCTTTCACGTTTCTTTATTTTTGCCCATGTTGTCAAAGATCGTTTGGTTGTGGATGTGTGGCTTTATTTCAAGAGTCTCCACTGATCCATGTGTCTATTTTTTGTACCAGTACCATTGCTACTTTTGTTACTGCAGCCTTGTAGTCAGGTAACGTGATGCCTCTAGCTTTGTTCTTTTTGCTTAGGATTGCTTTGGTTATTTGGACCCTTTTTTGGTTCCATAAGAATTTTAGAATTGTTTTTTCTAATTCTGTGAAGCATGATGTTGAGATTTAATAAAGATTGCATTGAATCTGTATACTGCTTTGAGCAGTATGGATATTTTAACAATATTGATTCTTTCAATCCATCAGCATGGCGTGGTTTTCCGTTTGTTTATGTCTTCCATTATTACTTTTATTTTCAATCTACCCTTAGTAAATTTTAAGTATAAAATAAAGTATTGTTAATTGTGCTCACATTGCTGTGCACTGGATGTCCAGAACGTATTCATCCCACGTAACTGAAACTTTGCACTACTTGCCTAACATATTTGCATTTGTCTCCCTTCACACCCAAGATTTTTTTAAAGCTGAAAAATATTTATCCGTGTATGTATATGTGTGTGTGTGTGTGTGCGCGCGCATACTTGCATGTGTAGTTCCACATTTTCTTTATTCATTAATCCATTGAGGGACATTTAGGTTGTGTCCATATCTTAACTACTATGAATAATGCTAAAATAAACATGCAAGTGTGGATTTTTTTGAGAACATGATTTCATTCTGTTTGGATATATACTTACTAATGAGATTACTGAATCATATGGAAGTTCTGTTTTTAATTTTTTGAAGAACTTCCATATTATTTTCTATATTAGTTTTACCAAGTTACCTTTCAATCAACAGTGTACAAGGATTTTTTTTCTCCACATCCTTGCCAACATTTTTTATGTCCCATCTTTCTAAAAGCCCTTTTAATATGCATTAGGTAATATTTCATTGTAGTTTTGATTTTCATTTTCATAATGATTAATAATGTTGAGTAGTTTTTATATATTCATTGGCCATTTGTATGGCTTCTTTTGAGAAATGTCTACTCAGGGCCTTTGCTCATTTTTATTGTATTTTTTATTTTTTATTTTCATAGGTTTTTGGGGAACAGGTGGTGTTTGGTTACACGAATAAGTTCTTTAGTGATGATTTCTGAGATTTTGGTACACTATCACCTGAGCAGTTATACACCATACCCAACTTGTACTCTTTTTTCCCTCACCCCCATCCCACCCCTCCACCCTTTCCCCTCGAGTCCCCAAAGTCCATTAAATAATTCTTATGCCTTTGCATCCTCATAGCTTAGCCCCTACTTATGAGTGAGAACATATGATGTTTGATTTTTCATTCCTGAGTTACTTCACTTAGGATAATGGTCTCCAATTGCATACAGGTCACTGCAAATGCTGTTAATTCATTCCTTTTTATGGCTGAGTAATATTCCATGGCACATATATAGATATATATCACAATTTCTTTATCCACTCATTGATTGATGGGCATTTGGACTGGTTTCATTTTTTTGCTGTTATAAACATGTGTGTGCAAGTATCTTTTTCATATAATGACTTATTTTCCTCTGGGTAGATAACCAGTAGTGGGATTGCTGGATCAAATGGTAGTTCTACTTTTAGTTCTTTAAGAAATCTCCCCACTGTTTTTCATAATGGTTGTATCAGTTTACATTCCCACCAACAGTGCAGAAGTATTCTCTTTTGACCACATCCCTGCCAAGATCTATTATTTTTCGATTTTTTTATTATGGCCATTCTTGCAGGAGGAAGGTGGTATTGCATTGTGCTTTTGATGTTCATTTCCCTGATAATTAGTGATGTCGAGCATTTTTTCCTATGTTTGTTAGTCATTTGTATATCTTCTTTTGAGAATGATCTATTCATGTCTTTAACCCACTTTTGGATGGGATTGTTTGTTTTTTTACTGCTAATTTGTTTGAGTTCCTTGTAGATTCCTGATATTAGTCCTTGTTGGATGTACAGATTGTGAATATTTTCTCCCACTCTGTGGGTTGTCTGTTTACTCTGTTGATTGTTTCTTATGCTGTGCAGAAGCTTATTCGATTAAAGTCTCATCTATTTATCTTTATTTTTGTTGCATTTGCTTTTGAGTTCTTGGTCATGAAGTCTTTGCCTAAGCCAACGTCTACAAGGGTTTTTCTGAAGTTGTCTTCTAGAATTTTTATGGTTTCAGGTCTTAGATTTAAGTCCTTGATTCGTCTTGAGTTGATTTTTGTATAAGGTGAAAGATGAGGATCCTGACTGGTATGAGATGGTATCATATTTTGGTTTTGATCTGCATTTCTCTGATGATTAGTGATGATGACCACATGAGAAGAAGGTTTGTGATTGTTGCGTGAAGTATTCTGTAGATGTCTATTAGACTCAGCTTGTCAGTACCTTAAAAACCTACTCAAATTTAAGTCCAGAATTTGTTAGTTTTCTGCCTTGATCTGTCTAATGCTCTCACTGGGGTGCTGAAGTCCCCTACTATTATTGTGTGGCTCTCTAAGTCTTTTCTTAGGTCTAGTAGTAATTATTTTGTAAATCTGGGTGCTTCAATGTTGGGTGCATGTATATTTAGGGTAGTAAAATCCTCTTGTTGAATTGAACCTTTTATCATTATGTAATGCCCTTCTTTGTCCTATTTTTACTGTTGTTGGTTTAAAGTCTATTTTATCTGATAGAAGAATAGCAACCTCTGTTCTTTGTGCTTTCTATTTGCATGATAGATCTTTCTCCATCCCTTTACTTTGAGCCTATGGGTGTTATTCCATGTGAGATGGGTCTTTTGAAGACAGAAGAAGATTGGATCTTTTGATCCAGTTTGCCACTCTGTCTTTTAAATGGAGTGTTTAGGGCATTTATGTTCAAAGGGGAACAAGAGATGACTCCCTCTCCAAGTTCATTTCTGGGGCATAATGATGCTACTTCAGCAACTAGTGCCACACCTGTGTTTCCTTTGTCCCAAAGAGGAAACAAGTTCTCCTCTCTCTTAGAGGCAGGGCAGGCCACACTGAAGTTAGGTCACCAGGGGACCTGCAAATCCCAGGAGATCTGCAACTCCTTGGGAAACTTCTGATTTTGTGCTTGCCAATGTCAGAGCAGGTTGTGGTTTATATCTGTCGGTGGTCTGGTGATGCAATGGCTTGAGGGTGAGGGATCCCTTGGCAGGGCACTGGCAAAATGTGTGTGCAACCGGTATGATGCCTGCAGCCCAGGATTTTTAGCCCAGCAGGCAGCTGTGGGGCCTGCCCAGCTCATGCTCCTCCAACCTCTCTCTAGTGTCTACCCTGGCTGTATGCCCAACCAGCTACGCTTGTTAGATGAAGCCATCTGTGCCCACATTACCGGGCCATTCTGGGTGTTTGGGGCTGCAGGACTCCCCTAGGGGAAAAGCTGAGGCTATCAGGCCACACCCTTCCTGGTCCAGCCTTGCAAAGGGCAGGGCACCCAGTTCTCATGCCAGCACATGAACCAGCACCACACTCTTCTCTGTGCTAGGGAGTGGAGGCTGGGCTGTGGGTACCCTTCTGTGGGACTGGCCAGGCAAGTGGTCTTGGGAGGTGCTGGTAGGCAAGGGGGCTTATGGATCAAAAGTACTTCAGTCCCATAGTAATGGTGGTGGAATCTGTCTTGGGTGAAAGTGTTCCCAGATCCTGCTGTTTCCTGGCCTGACAGACAGAAGGAGATGCAGCCATTCAGTGTAAGTCCCAGAGCCCTGGGAGATGGGTAGCTATGGTTACATTTTGCTGCAGGTCCACAGCATAGAGACGTCTTCTGGGCTCCATGCAGGTTCAAGCTGTGCCTCTGCTTGTTCTCTGGGCAGCTCCCCTTTCCAGTCCAACTCTCTATGGGTGTCATGGAAACTCCGATAGTTATAGGGGTCTGCATCAGGGATGTGGTGCTTGGGAGTTCCTTCACTCACCCCTTCCTTAGGTCTGGTCAATGGGGCTGGTCCTGGTGCCTGGCGATTGAGCAGGCTGCCACGCTTCGTCCTCCTTCAACCACAGTGCCTGTATTAACTCTCTTTTGACTTTTGATGTTTTCCACCAAAAAATATGTTCAAAGTGTCCAGTTTCCTCTGCATGAAAGAGGTGCTTTCCAGCCACATCTGGTTGGCCATCTTGCCTCTTTCCAAGCTTAGATGTTGAAATTGAAAATCTATTGTCAATTGTGTTTTAAATACTGAGAAAGAGGTTTAAGTGACGGTTTATATTATATAAAAAGAAAATTGATATAACTCTTCAAAAGCCATATATTTTATTCCATAATGGGATGTTAAAGAAAAGGCAAGGAGGGAATGATATGTTTGATTTGCATCCTGATTCTGTAAGTGATCTATATGGTTAAGAACTGTATGTAAATATGAGCTTGGAGAAAGGCTTATGTGTTAGATAAAGTACAAATAAACATCTATGTTCCTCAAGAATCATTAATTAAAAATTTGGAATGCTATTATGAATTAAGGTGGCCTGGATGCTATGTTAAAGATGGTTGAGGAATATCTTGTTCTAGAAAATTCAGTTCCTTTAAGTGCTTGAAGCCCATCTCTCACATTTTTATTTTTGCCTTTTCTTTTCCAACAAACAACTTTACAACTCACTCAACAAAAACCCTCATACATTGTTGTCTCTTTTTAAGATTCTCAGCTTTCAGACATTTTTGAATCTTAAAAAGGTGTGTATTGGGTCACTCTGTCCTCTGGCTTGTAGATAATTCAAATCAGCACAACTGCAATGTATAACTTCCAATGCAACAATCAGTTCTCAGCTATTTTTGCTGCCATGACATGCTTGATAAATTATTCTCTTACGTGTGAAACACTGTCAAAAGCACATTCATGTTTTGACAAACATCTCCCAAATTTGGAAGTCATGCACTGTGATTATTTGTAATCATCAGAACAGTTAATCACCCATCTGTAGTGGTGACTCCTTGTGATCTACTGCAGAGATGAACTTGGACTGTACGTGAGGACAATTCTCACCATTCTGGCTGTGATGCCACTCCCTTCTCTCCCAAAATGCTACTCAGGGAAGGGATTCCTTGGATTCCTTGGACATTATAGGGATTCCTTGGAACCACTGTAGTGTGTGTGTGTGTGTGTGTGTGTGTGTGTGTGTGTGTGTGTGTAACCTTTTGAAATAATATATATCCTTTTGGAAACTTCAGCACTTTAACTAGAAAGCCACTTAACATATTGCTTTAGGTGCCTAGTCTATGGAGCTAGATTGTGTAGGACAGAATCTGACTCCATTGTGTACTCATTATGTGACCCTCTAGTAAGTTATCGAGACTCCATGCTTCAATTCCCTCATCTATCAAATGAAGGTGATGGTGCCTATGTCATAAAGCAGTTGTCAAGATGCCTAAGATAATGTATATAAAGAACTAAGTCTGTCTTTCACAGTGGACACTCTTTTGTTTGGAGCAAATCACTATGACTCACCTTCGAGGTGATTTCTTAGAAGGAGTTAGAGTTACCTTAAAAACCTACTGCTGAGCGAGTTTTCCCACACGTTCAAGACACTGTGTCAGTGGTTTTGAAACTTGTTTGGTGTCAGAGCGTGAATCCTTTATTCACATGAAATCTTATAGAAAACCCCAATGCAGAATACAGAAACAAGCAGAAGATGCTCTATTTGCAGTGGAGTGTGAGAAGGCTGCAGCCCCATCTATTCTGTCTGCGGTAGCACTTGCAGAGACTGCAAGAATTTTAAGGACCAAGGAACACGGTTTGAAAGTCTGCAGTCTATTTGATCATTCTATTTCAATGCCAACATTTTTGGCAATGTGTGCACATGCAAAATTAAATCTAATATCTCATCTAGCCTTTTTATATCTTTGGCAAAATCCACAGATAGCCTATAATGTGCCTCTTTTGCAAGGTGGTGAGCTCGGCTAGAGATTTCATCAATGTATGTGTTTAGCAAATTACCCACCTTGTGAGTGCAATGCACCTGTTTGGATCGTAAAATCATACAGGGTGGTGCTTCTCAGACTTCCCCATACACTGGAAGCACCTGGAAGGCTTGCTAACCTATAGATGGCTAGGTCCCACCACCAGAGTTTCTAATCCAGCAGGTCTGGGGTTGGGTCTGAGAATGTGTATTTCCAACAAGTTCCCAGGTGATGCTAATGTTGCCAGTCTGGGGACCACTTTGAAAGCCACTATTATAGGAGATGAGAGTCAGTAGAGTGGTTAGTTCATAATATCAGGGATTTATTTTAGATAAAATATGTATATTAATCTGTAGTCTAGTGAAATTTTGAGATTTACTTAACAGGTATTTTTTTGAGTTCCTACTATGGGCCAAGAAAGCACTGTGCTAAGTACTGAGAGTCAAATAGATTAATACCTGCTTGAAGAAGATTATATTTTGGTAGAAGACAAGTAAACAGCAATTGCTATGGAGTATGATAAGTACTGTAATAGAAATAAGTAGGAGAAGCTAGGGAGCACCTATGTGGGCAGCTATGCTACCTTTGAGGCCCAGGGAAGCCTTCCTCAGAAAGATGACATCTAGTATTTAAAAAAAATTTTTTTAATTTTATTTAATTAATTAATTTATTTTTTTGAGATGGAATCTTGCTCTGTCCCCCAGGCTGGAGTGCAGTGGCACAATCTCGGTTCACTGCAACCTCCGCCTCCTGGTTTCAAGCGATTCTCCTGCCTCAGCCTCCCACATAGCTGGGAATACAGGCATGCAACACAATGCCCAGCTAATTTTTGTATTTTTAGCAGAGACAGGGGTTTCGCCATGTTGGCCAGGCTGGTCTTGAACCCCTGGCCTCAGGTGACCCATCTGCCTCAGCTTCCTAAAGATCATGTACACCATGATGTTTTGACGTATGTATACATTGTGGAGTGGCTAAATGGAGGTAATTAACATATCCATTATCTCACATACTTATTTTTTTTTGTAGTGAGAACACTTAAAATCTACTCTCTTAGTGATTTTCAAGACTGCAATACATTGCTATTAACTGTAGTTACCATGGTGACTCTTGAATTTATTTCTCCTGTCTAACTAAAATTTGGTATCCTTGATCAACATCTCCCTAACACTCACTTCCCAACATATACTCTTAAAATAATAAACACACTCTCACCTTGAAGAAAACCTAAAAAATATTCAGTAGGTTTTAGGTTGTATTTGCTCATGGTTAACTTTTATAGAGCAGACTAATCTTGCCATTGAGTCCAAGAACTAAGACAAGTTCCTGGCAAGTCATGGAAGCATGACCCTTTGTACAAGCAGATGTGGAAAGGGAAATTCTTGTTTTCTATGCTTGAGCAGCAAGAACAGTAATAGGAGAAGTTCTTGTAAGTTGTTTTCATTTCTGTTCCTTTTAAAGTATAATTAGAATGACTGGCCTATCAGGTAGGGTACAATATTTGCTGGTAAGCAACTTACTGATATGTGTCTTGTGAAACATTTGCTAAGCGTGATTAAAATGCATGAGGTTGTGTTTCTGGAATGAATCATTCAAGCGTCATTTTACATGGTGGGCACTGAATTAGAAAAGTGAGAACTTTCTTCACTTAAATATACTTAGGTATCTCTATACGATATTTCTCATGGAAGAGGATTTTTGCATACCTCATAAACATAACCAATAATTTAAGTTATTTGACATAACATCCACTTTGACAAATGAGATATCAAAGAACAAAGGCAATTTGTTGCCCAGCGCCCCAGGGCCCTTGTCTGTCATCGTCTCCCTGGCTGTCTTACACTCTTTCCCAATTTTAAATTTAGATGGAAAGAAGAATGCAGGTTGGAAAATTTGGGAACTATGGTGGAAAAGGGAATGATAATGATTGGTGTGTATTGAGGATATCCCAGCTTAGCTGGGTGTAAAAGTGATGGTTCTCTTCATGCTTGGCAACAGAGCCTAGTTGCCCTCCAGATATCTACCGCACAATATCTACTGATAGCTCTGTGGAAAGAAAGTGCTTTTGCAGAGTAAAGTTGAAAGGTAGTCTAGTTATTCTTCAATCTGTATCAGTGTGTTTTCAATCTTTTAATGCCAGGGCCTCGTATGATAAACATGAAAATCTCTTGCACCTCCCAGAGATTGTGATATGCCTTCCTCTTGAGAAGCACTGTCTCCTTTGCAAATTTTCACTAGCCAAGATGTCCATCTTTCATGTCTCAGAGGCTGACATGTCCTCCTTGAAGGATGCTGTCCCACTATTACCATCTGTGGATGAGAATTACTGCCCCAGCTGCAGGGACTCCAAATCCCCTGTGGGATGATAGAAAACATCCAACTTTATTTCCTTTTTTTTTTTAGTATCAAGTGAATTACATTAAACTTTACTAACAATTAATACATTAGTTAACACTGATACTTTCACTTGATTAGTAAGTCAGATGATGACCTGTGATATGCCAATCCTGCGTATTCTGAGGAAAGAGTGGGCATGTCATAATGGGGAAGGCTGCACAGTGGCACTTTCATTCATTCGTCACCTTTCTTCACATTGTGACTTAGGCACTTTGTTTACACTAATTTAGGTGAAATTTATGGTTTCCAAAGGACATGTCTAAAAAATATTCCTACAAAGGAATCACAGATAAAATACAATAGCAACACTGTGAGCAGCACAACACCGTGAGTAAGTTAATATTAAGCATCCATCATGTGAATACAAATCTGTCCAATATTAAATGAGTTTGGGAGTTATGCAATATTACAAATTGCTTATAACGTTTTACTAAACTTAATATTAAATTGTGTGGTAGAAATTGGAGAGCATTTTAAATGGGTAACAATAAACAAACACTATATATCAAAAATATTAGGATTGGGCTAAAGTAGTTCTTAGAAAAAAAATGTATAGCCTTAAATACCTATGTTAGAAGAAGGAATTAATTAATGAGGTGAGCCTACATTTTGAGAAGTTAGAAAAAATAGCAAAATTGACTCAAAGAAAATATGTGACAGAAACAACAACAGAAATTAGTAAAATAGAAAGCATAAATGCAATTAGGAAAGTAACAAAGACTGATTTTTTGAAAGGCCGATAAAATTGACAAACCTCTGCCAAGACTGATTAAGGTAAAAATAGAGAAGACTAAAATAATCAATATCAGGAATGAAAAAAGGACTTCATGACAGAGGTTGCAGACACTAAAAATATAGTAAATACATATGAACAACTTTATGCAAATAATATTTAAACATTTTAATGGGAAAAATCCTAGAATAATGAAACATCGAAACCGATTCAAGAAAAAATTGACATCAGTGGTTAAAAATTGTTCCATCAAGAAAACTCGCCGGGCGCGGTGGCTCAAGCCTGTAATCCCAGCACTTTGGGAGGCCGAGACGGGCGGATCACGAGGTCAGGAGATCGAGACCATCCTGGCTAACACGGTGAAACCCCGTCTCTATTAAGAAATACAAAAAACTAGCCGGGCGAGGTGGCGGGCGCCTGTAGTCCCAGCTACTCGGGAGGCTGAGGCCGGAGAATGGCGTGAACCCGGGAGGCGGAGCGTGCAGTGAGCTGAGATCCGGCCACTGCAGTCCAGCCTGGGTGACAGAGCGAGACTCCGTCTCAAAAAAAAAAAAAAAAAAAAAAAAAAAGAAAACTCTAGGGACATGTGGGTTCTACAAAACATCAAAAGGAAAAGTGATATGCAAGATTCCAATCTTCGAAAACAATTGCAGAGAAGTCTTAAAAATAGGAAACATTCTGGAACTTATTTTACGAAGGCAGCATAGTTTTGGTGTGAAATTCCAGTAAGGATCATATGAGAAAGAAAAAGTACAGGCCCATACAAACAAATGATTAGCAATCCAACAATGTTCACAAGGTTAATATTTCATAAGCAAGTTGTATTTATCCCAAGAATGCAAGGTGAGCATAATATTAGGAAATCAATTAAGCAATACACCACATTAATAAGTTAAAGGAGAAAAATCGTACGATCAACTCAACAGATACTGAAAAAGCGTTTGAGAAAATCAGCATCCAGTTATAATGAAAACTATAAGCAAAGCAGATACCAGGTAACTTTCATAAGCTAATAAAGGACATGCAAAAATTTGAAAGCAAAGGTCAGACTTCATGGAGAAACACTGAAAGTTTTCATTAGTAATCAGGAACCAGACAAAAAGTACCCATCATCACTCCTATTGAACAGTGTCCAAGAGAGCCTTCTCCAATAGGATAAGACAAAAATTCTAAGTAAAAGATACAAGAATTGGAATAAAAAACCAAAATTTTTATTATTTTTAGATTATATTATTGTGTATGTAGAAAACCCAATGATTCTACAGACAAATTATTAGAATTAACTTATCAAGGTGACTAGAGAGAAATTTAATATACAAAACTATTGCATTTTAACATCAGCAACAGTTAGAAAATACATTAAGAAACAAATGCCACTTACATTAACAACAAAAATAAAATACCCAGGAATTGTTTTTAAAAGTTATGAAACATGAGGAAGAAAAAACTGAAAATCACTTGCAAAGATATTACAAATCTACATAAATAGAGAATACTGTGTTTATAGGTAAGAAATGTTAATGTTATAAAGATGTCAGTTCTCAAATTGACCTTTGGATTCAATGCAATTCCAATAAGAATTCCAACAGGCTTTTTGTGATTGTTTTGATTTGGGGAACTTGAGGAGCTGCCTGATTCTAAAATTTATATGTAAGAGCACATGCCTGGTAATAGCCAAGACATTCTTGACAAAAAGAACAAAGAGAAAGACATGTCCTTCTAGTTATTAAGATTTATTATAAGGCTCTAATAGACTGCGGTTTTAGGGCAGGGATAAATAAACAGGCCAATAAATAAAATAAAGTGCTCAGAAAAAATCCATTTATACAAAGCAGGCATTGAAAAATAATGGAGAAAGGATAGACTATTACACAAATAGTGCTTAGGTTATTTGTTACCAAATGAGAAGAAAAGTTAAATTGTATCCCAATCTCTCACAAAAATCAATCCTAGTAAAGACTTCAATATAAAATTTCCAATTTTAAAACTTTTAGGAGAATAGCTTTGTGAACTTGGAGTAAGAAAAGATTTCTTAAAACACAGAGAGAGAGAGAGTGCAAGGGGGAGACCACTAACCACTGGTTGATAAATCAACTGTATTAAAATTAAGAACTTGTATTTCTTAAAAGAAAATAATTAGAGCATTAAAACAAGTCACATATTATGGTTATATGCTTTTAGTACATGTAAATATAAAGATTAAAGTCCAGAATACAAAATAATTCTATGAATTAAGAAAATGACAAACAATAGAAAAAAATGAACAAAAGACAAACAGATGGCACAGAATAGGAAACAAAATGGCTCATAAATTCATGTAATGATACTTAGCCTCAATAGTAATCAAGAAAATTAAATTAAAAACATGAGACTGTTTCAGACCCAACAGATTGACAGAAATAAGGGGAACAAAGCTTTATTATACCAGGTGTGGGCAAAGACGAAGAGCAACTCTCATGCACTGTTGTTAAGACAACAAATCGATACAATCATTTTGGAAAACTGTTGATATTACTTAGTAAAATTGAACATTGCCTTTGACCCCGCAAACTCATTCCTAGATAGATGCCTGAGAAACTCTCAGATCTGTGCACAAGAAGGCAAGGAACAGAACCTCCATGGCAGTTCTACTTATAATTAAAAAAAAAAAAAGATGCAACTCAAATGTCCATCTATGATAGAAAGGTAAACGATCTGTGGGTTATTCCTATAATGGACTACCATACAGAAATAAAAATGAATGAACTAGAGCTATACCTATTAGATGGATGAGTTTCAAAATGATGGTGTTGAATGAAAAAAGCAAGTCAGTAAGTATGTGCCGTATAATCCCTTTTATATGGAGTTTGAACAGAGGAAAAAGAAATAATACGTTGTTTGGGATACGTACGTACGCATTAAAATTACAAGGAGAAACAGATGAATGATTAATATGATGATGGTTACCTTGAGGTGGGGTACATCCATAGATTTACTTGGAGAGGACCATACAAATGAGATTTGAAAGTCCTAGTAATATCCTATTTCGTAACCTATGTGGTTGGTATATGGGTGTTCAATTTATTGTCATTATTTAAACTGCATATATTAATATACTCTTTTACACTTATGAAATATGTTACAACAAAAATGTAAACATTTACAATTCTACAAAGTAAACACTTAAACATTTTCTTTGATTAGTTACAAACATACTTCTCAAAACTTTTTAACAAGTTGAAAATTACACTCATAAGCAAGAATAACGACACGAGAAAACCTTATTAATTTTGCTACTATTTACCTAATGATTATAGAATTACCAGGTAAGTATCTGACATTTTCACCAATAATGAAGTTTATTCTATCATTTTGCTCCTAAGATGTTACTACATAATAATTATTTAAAACCTAATCCTTTGAACATGTATGTATGCTTTATAATATACATAACATATTAGTAAATTAGTACTAATATCTAATTTGTCCATAACCACAAACATTAAATTGGAGAGGCATGATCTAAAAATTTCTTACTGGGAAATCAAAATATTTTTGATTAAGTGAGACAGCAGTTCTCAAACTGAGAGTGACTAATATGAGCACACATTAAAAATGCTATCTCCTGGACATACCCTCAGGGTTCTGATTCAGTTAGCCTGCAGAGGGTTCTGGAATATGCATTTTAAATACGCAGTCCAGGTCATTCTGTTGCAGGTAGTTTATCAGCCACAATTTTGCTCCAAGTTTAGACCCGCCATTAAAGCACATCTTTAGAGAGCTAGGTCTCTTGACCGCAGAACTGCTTTTACTGAACATTGACATGATGCCCTTGACCTGCAGTTGGGGCTCTGTAAGAAAGAAATGCTCCCTTTTAAACTCATGGCAGAAACTAGAATGAAGATGGAGTTGACAAAATAATGTATGTAGAAGAGCAGATCATAGAGCCCGGTACACAGAGAATACTCAGTAAATGTTGCTTTCTTATTGTTAACAATACGCTGTCTTCTTTATGAGAGCACTTAGGAGTTAGTTCTTTCTGTTTTTAGTATAGGGAATAATTATGCTATTCTTTGTAATACAGCAATTTGACAGTATGGTTCTTAGTTCAATTTATTTTGATACTTGGTTTAAGTGGCTGTCATAGCTAACAAAAGGTACCTCCCACATGTATGTAGATCCCAACAGAAGAAGTGAAACATTGGTTGGGTTTAATGAATAATTATACCTATTTTTTCCCACCTCATTTACCAGTTATCCTAAGCAGTTTATTTTTCTCCTATAGACACTCAATTGAGGGACTTTTGGATTCTTTACCAGAGTGCTTTGAATCAAATTAGTGGCCCATCCTTAGCACTTCATAGAATTTCATGGCATGCAAAAACATGTCTATTTTTTTGTACTATTTTATATTCTTCACCTTTTTCTTTCTCAGCTAGTTCTAAATAATGCCTTTTTATTGTTATTTTTATATTCTTGTTATTGCCTTAAAGAGTTGTTGGAATACAGTGAGAGGAAGGGAAGGAACAGTGTGTGGGTAGGCATGTCGCTAAGATGGAAAACGAATAGGGAGAAGGGATGCCAGTGTCTTGGTCAGCTCAAGGTCGCATACACCCTGGTACAGTAATCAGAGTTAGGGCACAGGTATCCAATTCACATCATAGTCTTTCATGGACATTTCTCTTTGTCTTTCATGATATTTATCCACCAAGTCTATATTCACTGGGTAAATACGGACAAACTAGTAAGATCTTCCGTGGAGAATTGCGTTATTTTTGTTTATAAAATGGTCTCCACTACCTCATAAAAGGTTGTGGCACATCTTTTTAGTTAACTGGGAGAAAATTTCCAATGTTCACTGTAAAGAATGATAGGGGAGCAGTGCATCTTTGATTTCTCTTAGTTGTGTGTGTGTGAACTTAGAAAATTTATTTTAATTTTTAAATTTTCATTGGTTGAATTTTCATAGACCAAAGTAACTGTTATCAGTGTACCCAGTCTTTTAAATTTTTATTTATTTACTTATTTATTTTTTATGGAGTCTCACTCTGTCATCCAGGGAGGGCAGTGGTGTGACCTCAGCTCACTGCAACCTCCGCCTCCCAAGTTCGAGTGATTCTCCTGCCTCAGCCTCCCACGTAGCTGAGATTACAGGCACATGCCACCACACCCGACTAATTTTTTATTTTTAGTAGAGATGAGGTTTCACCATGTTGGCCAGGCTAGTCTCGAACTCCTGATCTCAGGTGATCCGCCCACTTCGGCCTCCCAAATTGCTGGGATTACAGGTATGAGCCACCACACCCAGCCAATCCACCTAGTCTTAATAGAACTTTATGAAGATCATTATTTTGAAAAGAGTTTCCTGTTTTTTCACGTAGTTGAGGACAAATTTTTGTCTTATATTTCTACCTGCTGGATAACAGTTAGCAAAAAGATCCAAGTGCAATAATAATTGGTTTGAAATGAGTTTACATAATTTTTAATAAATGAAA
This sequence comes from Theropithecus gelada, assembly GCF_003255815.1. Lineage (NCBI taxonomy): Eukaryota > Metazoa > Chordata > Mammalia > Primates > Cercopithecidae > Theropithecus > Theropithecus gelada. Next base: position 112,735,331 of record NC_037682.1, on the reverse strand, counting down.
ACTGCTCATTTCCTTTTCATTAATGCTTCACTGTTTCAGCAGCTTTTAATTTCTCTTGCCTTTTTGGAAAGCCTTGCATGCTCGATGATTTTCCTTTTTTAAATAGCACTTCGGCATTCAGAAACATCAGCAAGTGTTTTGGAGACTATTCCCTTAGGAAATTTCTGTAGGGAAGCTTTTTTGGTAAGTGGCTTAGTGTTTTTAAGATGTTAATAACGTTGCTGATTTGGTCTTTCCTCAGGTTGCAGTTAAAATTAATTGAAAAAAAAAAAAAATGACAAAACTCTCACTTTACCTGAAAGCCAAATAGTATTAAGGAATGGTGGACAAGTAGACTAGACTTTGAAGTAATTAATGGTATATCCTTTCACGGACACTGAAAAGTCATGGTTTACTACAAGAAAAGATTCATTCTCATACCTTTTAAGTGATTTTCAGCAAGGAAAGAGAAATAAAGCTAGATTAATTGACATTCTTACAGACACAATTCTCTACTAGCTAATTATCTGCACATCTACAATACAGTGATAATTAATGACATGGAGATAATGAAGGATTTTTTTTTAAAAAAAACCCTACTCTGTACACTTACTATACACAGGGCTCCATGTTAAGTGACTTAGATTTGTCATTTCACTTAATACTCTAAACCACCATAAGGGATAAGTAGTATCAATATTTTAATTTATTTTATAGATTTTATAGGTTCTCAGGAAGGTTAAACAACTTACCTGAGATTATCTTGTGCTCAAGATGATTAGCTTTAAATACTCACTTCTATGAGCTTAAATAGAGTATAGCAGAATAATCTATTCTGCTTAAAATACTCACTTTCCTTGGTCAGGCTTCCTCTTGAGTTTCTTCAGCTTTTTTGGGCTATTCCTCAGTCTCCTTTGGTAATTTCTCCCTTTCCCTGGCCTCTAAATTTTGATCCCATAGATTCTCAGACCTCTTGAGATTGAGGCCTCTTCTAGTCTCACACTCTAAATTCTGCCCCAAGTTTAAAATACCATCTAAATGCATGTGATCTCTATATATGGTTATCACCATCCCAGACAAGTCTGATGAGCCCCTCTCATGGATCTTACTGCCTACTTGACACCTCTCCTTGGATCTCTTGCCGATATCTCATGCTTGACATGTGCAAAAATCAACACGTGATTTTCTCCCTGAAACTATCTCTTACCAAATTTTTATCATCTTTGTAAATGACATCATCATCCATCCAGTTGTACAAATCAGAAACATCTTTGATTCCTATCTTTTCCCTCTCTCCGTATCCAAGACATGACTTAGTCTCATAACTTCAGTTTCCAAAATGCAGCTCAATGCCATCCATTTCTTCCCGTATCCCTGCTCCCTGGGCTTTTGCCAGAACTCCAGCCCTGGTCTAACACAATAGTCATTTGTTCTTCCTGCATCCTCTCTTTCTCCAAATTCATTCTCCATATAGTATTGGGAATTATTTTTAAATGTAAATTGAATGATGCCACTCTCCGGCTTACAATCTTCTAGCAGCTTATTATCGTCCCTGAAATAAAATTCAGCCTCCTTCTCACGGCTGACAAGGTCCCTGCCTTCCTCTGAAGGCCTAGCTCCTGCCAGCCTAGAACATTCCGTGCACACTGGCAGCTTCTCATCCCTGCAAACATGCCACTCCCAAGACATCAGACCTTGTCCCTGCTCTGGCTTCTGTCTGAAATTCCTCCCCTGGCGCCCACCCCTGACTTCATCCTTGCTGGGTTTCTTTTTCTCCCTCAAATCTTGGCTGAGTGGTACCTTCTCAGAAGACCTGCTTGAAATTGACATGGGTTCTGCATCCCCACGTTTGACCCTAACATCCGATTTGTATTTTTCATAGGACTTTTCTCCTTTGGAAATTACACCTTTATTTGGTATATTTACTTGTTTATTAATGCTCTGCCCCACTAAACCACAAATTCTATGAGGGGAGGGACTACATCTGGTTCATTTACCACTGTAGACCTAATGCCTCGTACTAGGTAGGCAATAAATATTTGATGAAAGAATGAATCAAGTACATCCAACTGGTAAGTGGTGAAATCAGGATCCAAACCCAGATCTGTCGGACTCCAGAATGTGTGTTGTGCACTATTATGCTATGAGTAAAAGTAATGCATGTTTGGTCAAATTTTAGTATGAAATACATTTTTTGAAAATCAAAAATTCCTTTAAAAAATTTTTTTTTTTTTTTTGGATAGAGTGTCTGTCTGTCACCTAGGCTGGAGTACAGTGGCATGATCACAGCTCGCTGCAGTCTCGACTCCCTCAGGCTCAGGTGATCCTCCCACCTCAGTACTGCAAATAGCTGTGACTACAGAAATGGACCACCATGCTCAGTTCATTTTTATCTTTAATGATTATTGTTATTTTTTTAGATGGAGTCTCGCTCTGTTACCCAGGCTGGAGTGCAATGGCGTAATCTCGGCTCACTGCAACCTCCACCTCCTGGGTTCAAGTGACTCCCTTGCCTCAGTCTCCCAAGTAGCTGGGACTACAGGAGCGCACCACCACACCCAGCTATTTTTTTTTTGGATTCTAGTAGAGACGGGGTTTCACCATGTTGGCCAGGATGGTCTCCATCTCCTGACCTCATGATCTGCCCGCCTTGGCCTCCCAAAGTGCTGGGATTACAGGTGTGAGCCATGGCGCCCAGCCTTAATTTTGATTATTTAGAGACAGAAGTCTCCCTGTGTTGCCCAAGCTCGTCTTGAACTCCTGCCTCAAGCGATCCTCCTGCCTTGGCTTCCCAAAGTGTTAGGATTACAGGTGTGAGACACCACGTCTGGCCTCTTGAAATTTGATGGTCCCTATGATAAGCCTCTGTTGGCTATAGTGTACTTGATGGACCTCTCTCCTCCAAACTGACAGTGATGCTGCATAACATAAATTTTACTATATTTCACATTTTGTTTACTAAGATGGCCAGACAAGGTCCCTTGCAGTGATTCTTCCAACTCCATCAAAAATTCTATGAAATCAAATAAAATGGCCTTGTACAAGTTACTTAACTTCTTTGAATCACTGTTTCTTCATCTATAAAATCATGAAATAACTATTTTCTAGGGTCACTGAAGGGGACTTGAGGAAATAATAGATGCTAAGCCCTCATCAATGGGCTTAGTGTTTGGCAAATAAACAATAACGGGTTCTTTTAAAAGAAAAGTCTTAATTCTTTAGTTGACTGAAAGATTCTAATCTTTAGGGTCAACTAACCAGGTTTGGGTGGTGGTTGTTGCTGTTGTTGTTGTTGTTGTTGTTGTTGTTTTAACTGTTTCCAAATTGTGACATAGTCCAGAGGAGCGGGATTGACACGTGAAGTCATCAAATGCTGATGAAACAGCAGGGGAGTAGGCAGGACAGCTGCCTCAGAAAGGGCCCCTACGAATCCACACACAGGCTCTAAATCTAGATGAATCAGACTCAGAATTTCCACTGAGTTTACACTTTACGACTGTAGCAAAGAACAGCTAGAGTCCCAGGTTGAAGTTGACGCCATTCTTGGAATTTGTGTTTGGCTCATGAATTTACATTTCCCACCACGGTAAACTTCTTTTTATAAGAGGAATATAGCAGCACACTCATTCTTTTCTAAATTGCTTTTAAAGAGAAATTTGATTCAGTTTATCGATTCTGCCCAAAGAACAACATAAAGGTAAAAACATTGATTTTTAGTCATGAGAATTTCTTTCTTTCTTTCTTTTATCCCAGAGGACTTTGTTATCCAGCATTTGTCAAGTGCTCTATTTCATGTGGTTTAATGAAAACCTTGGGTCCCATTTTTCTTTGAGATCAGTTTGAGAGGTCCATATTTCTTTCATTTAAAAAGTCAGAATTTCTTTTCTGAATCTCAGGTTTTGAGTATTATCATGACAAAGGTAGACGAGCTGGCAGAGGAAGCCGCAGAAGGTCTCTGAGAATCTGAAAGCCTAATAAATAGAGATGAATGGATTTTGAATAACAAAACCGTAGAACCGTCTAACTTTGGGAAAATAAGATAGAACTTTTGTTAAATATTTATGTGTTTTCCTGACTTTTTAATGATTGCCATTCTAACTGGTGTGAGATGGTATCTCATTGTGGTTTTGATTTGCATTTCTCTGATGGCCAGTGATGATGAGCATTTTTTCATGTGTCTGTTGGCTGTATGAATGTCTTCTTTTGAGAAATGTCTGTTCATATCCTTTGCCCACTTTTTGATGGGGTTGTTTGTTTTTTTCTTGTAAATTTGTTTGAGTTCTTTGTAGGTTCTGGATGTTAGCCCTTTGTCAGATGAGTAGATTGCAAAAATTTTCTCCCATTCTGTAGGTTGCCTGTTCACTCTGATGGTAGTTTCTTTTGCTGTGCAGAAGCTCTTTAGTTTAATGAGATCCCATTTGTCAATTTTGGCTTTTGCTGCCGTTGCTTTTGGTGTTTGAGACATGAAGTCTTTGCCCATGCCTATGTCCTGAATGGTACTACCTAGGTTTTCCTCTAAGGTTTTTATGGTATTAGGTCGGAGAGGATGTGGAGAAATAGGAACGCTTTTACACTGTTGGTGGGACTGTAAACTAGTTCAACCATTATGGAAAACAGTATGGCGATTCCTCAAGGATCTAGAACTAGATGTACCATATGACCCAGCCATCCCATTACTGGGGATATACCCAAAGGATTATAAATTATGCTGCTATAAAGACACATGCACACGTATGTTTATTGCAGCACTATTCACAATAGCAAAGACTTGGAATCAATTCAAATGTCCATCAGTGACAGATTGGATTAAGAAAATGTGGCACATATACACCATGGAATACTATGCAGCCATAAAAAAGGATGAGTTTGTGTCCTTTGTAGGGACATGGATGCAGCTGGAAACCATCATTCTTAGCAAACTATCACAAGAACTGAAAACCAAACACCGCATGTTCTCACTCATAGGTGGGAACTGAACAATGAGATCACTTGGACTCAGGAAGGGGAACATCACACACCGGGGCCTATCATGGGGGGAGGGGGGAGGGATTGCATTGGGAGTTATACCTGATGTAAATGACGAGTTGATGGGTGCAGCACACCAACATGGCACAAGTATACATATGTAACAAACCTGCACGTTATGCACATGTACCCTACAACTTAAAGTATAATAATAATAAATAAATTAAAATATATATATATATATTTATGTGTTTTGGAGAATAAAATTTTAGAGCTAAATACTAAAAATTTTAAGATTCATCAACTTTTACCCTGAAGCTTTAATTTACACACACATACGTACACACACAAAAATGCAGAAATAAAATGGAACCTTAATGTCCGTAATAACTGGGACTTTAACTAAAGGAATGGCTAAGTAAATTGTTTCACAGCATCCTAGGGGGAAATTACTGGTGTTTCTTAGTATCCTATTGATACGGTTTGGGCCTGTGTCCCCACCCAAATCTCATGTGGAATTGTAATCCCCAGCATTGGAGGAGGGACCTGGTGGGAGGGGATTGGATCACGGGGGCAGATTTCCCCCTCACTGTTCTCATGATAGTAAGTTCTTATGAGATCTAGTTGTTTGAAAGTGTGTAGCACCTCCCCCCCCCCCCCCCCCCCACCCCCCCAGCCTTCCTCCTGCTCTGGCCATGTGAAGAAATGCCTGCTTTGCCTTTTGCCACAATTTTAAGTTTCCTGAGGCCTCCCCAGCCATGCTTCCTCCACAGCCTGCTGAACTGTGAGCCAATTAGACACCTTCTGTTTATAAATTACCCAGTCTCAGGTAGTTCTTTACAGCAGTGCAAGAATACACTAATACATCTATGGATTTGCTCTAATATTTATTTACTCATTTTTCAAGGTAATCAGTTTAGTTTTTTTTTTTTTTTCCATTTATGAAATCATGTGTTTAAAGGCAATGGCATCAAAGCACTTGGTTGCTTGCTTTACATTCGTTAGTGTCTACAAGGAATTATTTTGTTAAATTCAAACGTTTTTCCTCAGGGAAATCCTGGGTTCATATTTTATTTCTTGGTTCTTGGTTCCAGTAGATTTTTACTCGCTGAATTAAATCTGAGAGATTCATTGTTTTCTTTAAAATAGTATTTTCCAAATATCTCAGAATTAAGATCATTTTCTCTATCTTAGGGGTTTTAGTAAAGTCAATTTCCTTTTTTTTTTCTTTTTTTTTTTCTACATTTTTGGAAGGAGACTATACCTTCAAGGGCATCTGGCCCACCTGGCTAACTCAGGGTTCCATGAGAAGTCGAGGCCAAAGCAGGGGCCACCCACAGCCCTGGCCCTCTGCACTCCTTCCACCATCCTCAGCTGCACTTTGCAACATATAGGAACAAAATATCCTTGTGCTACCTTCACGAAACTAAAAGGTTCTGCCACTCTCATTTTTCCAACCCATGTACATTTATATTCTTCTGGTGAGAAGGAAAAACTCGGCCGGGCGCGGTGGCTCACTCCTGTAATCCCAGCGCTCTGGACGACAGAGCGAGACCCTGTCTCAAAAAAAAAAGAAAAACAAAAAAACTCAGAATAGGGTTGGAATAAATAATGTGGGAATTGCTTTACAAATAAAACAATAAGAGCAGACTTTGCCAGTGATCAGTGACTCAAGTTCATGTTTTAGGGGTGGCATTTAAAGAACCCACTTCTAACAGCAGACCCAAAGACGAGGAATTTTGTTGTTGTTTTTGTTGCTCTTTCTATAACATGGGAGCACCTCAGAATGATACTTTCTGGTAGAAGACTTAGAAATACAACCATACATTCTACAAATTTTATTGTAAAGTTTATCAAATCACCACACGTTAAAGTTCTATAGTTGTATCTCCCTAACAAAGTATGGAAAACCCTAAGGCAGAGGACAGAGAAATAGTTGTTGCCGCGAGGTCTCTTGGTTTGCAAGAGTTACGGGTGCCTCTTTGGGGATCTACCGGGAAAGCTGACTTTTGCTGAATTTGTGTTGCTGGGGTATAATGCCTGGAAATACAACAAAGTCCTTGTCGGTTGTGATTGTCTGAAACTGTTCTTCAAAATAAGAAGCATTTAAATGTGTATGATGGAGACATGTTTCCCTGTGATTTAGGCAGCCTGTGTTTTCAGGGAAATTTGTCTAAATAACATACAAATGTCAACTTAGTTTTGGGATTCTACTTAAAATTAACTAATGAAAGTCATTGTGTATCAACACGACCAGGTTGAGAATACAAACAGAACAGGTAACAACAGGAGACATGAATAAAATCCATAGGGGCCAAGTATCTCTAGACTCACTGCATTTCTGCTAATGTTAAATTAATATTCAGAATACTTCCATTCTTCTCTCTTGGAGGTTCAAAGTAAGCATTTCAAATATGGGGCTTTTTTAAGGATAAAAATTGGGTTATGTGCTATCTACAGCCCTTTTTCTCATTTTATGCTTTGAATATTCTGATTTGACACCTAGATGCTTCCACATTATATGTTAAGTCATTTTCCCCTTGTCGAATTAGTTTGCCAAATTGCTTTCTGATCATGACTTTTCAGGAGAGCAGACTCTGTCCCCTGCACGGCTGCAGATATTCCTTAACAGCATTTTGCAGTCATCAACATAGAGACTCATGGAAAGTGTGAATAAATATACGCTTGTAACTTCTTGATTTGAATGACCCATGTAGTTATATAAACCAAATTTAAGGACCAGGATGGCCTGTTAAATTAAGAATGTTTGTGGCAGATAAGAGGGAAACACTAGGAACCTGGTTTTTTTCTGCTTTTGGTTAACATATAATTAACTCAGTAGCAAATTTCTATGTGACTACAGTCTTTAAATTTAAATAATTCCACTAATTCTAGGTTGAGCCACTGCAAAGGTTTCAAGACTTACATTAAATGTTATCTTTTTCAGTAAAAGAATATATTTTTGCCCAACTAAAATAGGGCAATATCGATGTATTTTTGTACCCTAAAGTATTCCACAAAGGAATTCAAAAGTTACGGGGAGAAAATAAAGAATTGTAAGTTTGTTTGTTCTTAAAAGTCTCAAAAGGTCACTATCATCCTAATATGTCTCATTAGAAGTTAAAAATTACTAAATAAACCTGCACATACAAGCATACATATATGAGTGGGTCTGTGTTCTTTAGTTAGCACTTTTGGATATATAAAACTTCAACTTAATACTTTTCCTCTAATTTCTCTGTCAGAATGCAGCATGATCTAGGATTGAAAAAATATTAAATACAGTGGCAAAGCATTAGTTATGAAAGATGCTACATTTGCATAAGGGATTGTTATTTCATCCAATGGTAGACTATCTTAATTTCAAAACTATTTCACCATCAGTATCTTATGCTACTGAAGAAAACAAAAGCTAACCTAGAGGCTAGATGCAAACAGAAACACACAATGAAATGTACAGTGAACATTCTTCCTCCATTTGTTTCCTTAGCAAATAGAATTTGATTGCTGAGTTCTTCATGGAATGATGAGTCTTTTGTATTTTATTTCTATCTATAGACACAGAGATCTGTCCCTCTGCCATGGAGATGTTGTCTTATATGAGAGTCGTATTTCAGCAAACATAATTAAACCATCACAAACAGAGCCTTCCATTAGTCAGAACAGAGTTATCGCTGTTGTGCTGTAGATGCATGTGAAAGTATTTCACATTCTGCTGGGGGGGAAGAAAAGACCATTAAATATTGCCTGGGTTTTTCTTGATCAGATTGTTTATTTCTCAACATTTTAAAGAGATACTTAATTTTTCCTGACAGCTATTTTTGTCAACACATTACAGAAACAAATATTAAGGGCAAAATTTGCATGGGATGCCAAGTGCTGGTATTTCCTGGAGTAATGCATACTGTATGCATAAAAATAAATCCCATACTGTTCTCCAGAAAACGTCCTTGGCATTTGATGTGCTTTCTAAAGCTATATGCTCGTAATGTTCTGCATCTAAGGTTTCAGGGTGGCAGTGGGGCGGGGGACGGGAATCATACTTTGATTGGTGTGGTTCAATACACATTTGAGCTTCATGCAAAAACAAAAAGCAGACACTAGAGGGTGCTGTTTGATTTCCTTTTTCACTGGACTGTGCAGCTGATGTCCGTGTATGGGGCACTGCAAAATGCCAGCATGGTCTTCTAAACAGGCCCAAACTGCAATGAAATACAAGCTGTAGAGATCCCCTGGGTTTTAGGAGAAAGGCTGGGAAGTTCAAAACATGGTGGATGGTAAATTAATTCAGAATTAGTAAAGAAGTAATTCTTTATTACCCTAGCCCTGCATGATTGTCATCTTTTGATAATTACTTAATTCCTTTGGTTGAAAGAAATTTTATTAGATTTCAAGCTCCCACTAAATGTCAAATGGTTCTAAAAATAGCTAGAATATTAGACAATGTTAAACAATTAGCACTCTCAAGTTTTGTCATTAGAATTTTGAGTAGAATACATACCTACTACTGGTTAAGAAACTACAGAATTCCCAGTGGTCACAAATGCCAGACCCAAAGATGTTGTTTCTTTTGATATCAAACAAATACCAAGTCAATAAGATTCCCAATTAACTTCCTTTTCAACCTTTGCTAAGCCTGCACTTTCCCACCCCTTTACCCCGCAAGCAAATCTTTCAGAGCAGCAGGAAAAGGCAATGCTCTGAAGTTATCTTAACATATACTATCATATGGCTTCTCTTTGTAAAAAGACAAGGGATTAGGTTCGAGGGGGTAGGAGAGTGGGTAGGGTTCCCAGGTCAAGTGTCTGGTGCCACTTTGTGACATAAGAACATTTGAAAAGAAGCTTCATGTTCTTATGTTACATACAGGAAAATTAAGGTATTGAGGCATGTAATAATTTGCATTTCAAGCAGAGAATTAGTAGAAGAGTCAGGATCATCTCTCAGTTCTTCTGCCTTCCAGGAAGTCAACTAAAGGGCCCGTTTGTTTTCAATTTTGTAGAAGTATTTCTCTTTAATCCAGATAGAAGTGATTGGCTCGAAGGCAATGTGAGCACTATCACCACTGATTTTCCAGCTCTTCTGCCTTCCAGGCACACGGGAAGTTGGTGCTTCCTCATCTCTAAAAGTCAGTTACAACCATCTGGCTTGCATTGACCAATGAAGTGGGAACAGAAGCAATACGTGTCACTTCAGGCAGAAGCACGGAAGAGCTAGGGTGGGATTCTCCATGCTGTCTTTCCTTGCCAAGGTGAATCTTGAAGCCACACATTGAGCTGACAACAATGAAGGATAATAAAGTCTCCAGCAACTTCCATTCTAGGATGACAACGAAAGCAGGGGTGACTTGCGTGAGCAAGAAAGAAACCTTGGTAAGTCACTGAAATTGTGGGGTGTTCTATTTTTTTTTTTTTTTTTTGAGACAAAATCTCATTCTGTTGTCCAGGCTGGATTGCAGTGCCATGATAATAGCTCACTGCAGCCTCTACCTCCCAGGCTCAAGCGATCCTCCCAACTGAGCCTCCCAAGTAGCTGAGACTACAGGCATGCGCCACCACCCCTGGCTAATTTTTGTATTTTTTTGTAGAGATGGGTTCTCACTATGTTGCTCAGGCTGGTCTCAATCTCCTGGGCTCAAGATCTGTCTGCCTGGGTCTCCCAAAGTGCCGGAATTATAGGTATAAGCCACCACACCCGGCCTGGGGTTTTCTGTTGCATCATTACAACCAGGTTTATCTTGATGGTAGACATGTGAAGGATGCCAACTAAGCGAGAAAACCAAAAGCCAAGAATGAAAGTATGGCGAAAAGGATTTCAATTAAAAAGCTTTTTTTTAAAAAAAAAGAACTAGAATTTTTAATCGAGGAATCTCTAATGACTTTAGTATGGGAATCAATAAAGAGGTGCTGTCAAGTAAGTAATATACCATTTCTTCCTTGTATGTTTTCAGTTAAAATTCATCTAAAAAGGCAGGCATGGTGGCTCATGCCCATAATCCCAGCACTTTGGCAGGAAAAGGTGGGTGGATTGCTTGAGCCTGGGACTTCGAGACCAGCCTGGGCAACACGGTAAAACCTCATCTCTACTAAAAATATAAAAAATTAGCCGGGCATGGTGGTGTGTGCCTGTAATCCCAGCTACTCAGAAGGTTGAAGTGGTAGGATCACTTGAGCCCAGGAAGTCGAGGCTGCAATGACCCAAGATCATGCTAATGGACTCCAGCCTTGGCAACAGGAGTGAGACTCTGTCTCGGGGGGAAAAAAAAATCATTTAAAGATCTCAGGTAAAACCATAAATGAGACATTATTGTATTCAACTCATAATGTTTGATTTCAAAAGCCTAACCCTTTAATGGTGTGAATGGAAATGGTGCATAAGCGCATCTCAATCCTCTGATCCTGAAGTGTGGGATAGTCTGGAATCCAGGTTTTCATGCAAAGAACACACGCCTAACATTCATTTCTGTCTTGGTGAGGAAGAAGTACTGTGTCTCAGCTAGAATAGACAATGGTTTGATTCCTTAATCCATCTCAATGCTCAGTATTTTCCCAAAAGATCTTAAGATGTCCAAGCAGAAGCAGACACATATTCTTCTCCATCAATACCAGTTGTCCGCTTAGCTGCATAGCATGTGTGACTGCTGAGGTAAGCTGGAATGTGTTGATTCTCCCAGGGGGCTGGGAGAACAAAACAGCTCAGTGCACAGTCAGTCTGCACCCCACTTCTTCAGCCTAGTGACAGTATGATGCCAGTGCTTTGACATATGAGACAATGGCCATTTCACCCACACTCACGTTCAAGAGCACGAAGCATTTTTGCTCAGCTTTTCAGAGTTCCCAGAAAAATACAAAAATGCGATCCGTTTAAATCCAAGGCAACTTCAAAATAAACCTGAAGTGGGTTTTACTTTGTTTTTGCCCTTAAAAAGCAAAGCATTCCAGGGATATATTTAGTAGGCCCTCCATTTTGTAGTTAATTATATCAGATATGTGTTTGTGTACCACTTACAAAAGAGGATGCTGCCTGCTTCTCTTCTACACCGTACCTTAATGCTCTGCTAATGCTCTGTAAGTACACACGAACAGCAATATAACGGTGCATTAACGTTTTGGCCAACAGTGCCTGCCTGGTCCAATTGCTGCTATTTCTTTAAAAAAAAAATTCATGGCATGCTCTTTAGTGTACAAAGCTTAACATCAATAAGAATTATTCCAGCCACCAAGTAATGAGAATATTTGAACACAAAGTTTATTTAAGGATAAAACACATTAAAAAGTATTTGGTTGATTTGTAAAAAGAGAAGGGATTGGGTTCGAGGGGGTAGGAGAGTGGGTGGGGTTCCCCAGGTCAGCAGTATCCCCAGCGGCCAAAGCTGCCATGGCAAGGTTGAAGGACACAGTGGGTGGAGAGCGCCTCATAGACAGAACACATACATATCATAGATCAGACACTTCCAAACGCCAGCAAGATTCCTTAGAGGGAGTCAAACCTTCCAGTCATCACTTCAAAATCATTCCAACAGGCTCTCTCTGTAAAAAAACGTGATCCAGAAATAGCACTGGCTTGACAGATTTCTCTGGTCAGATTTCCAGTCAGATTTCTCTAACCAGAATTTTTTTCCTTTACTGGTTTTTCATGTGAACCAAAGTTTCTAGTGACAACTGTTTGGAAATTTTTCACAAGAGATATACTTTCCAGAACTGACTTGTAGAAGCCCCGTTTCATATTCTGAAAGAGGAGCTTGCATGTTCGCTGGTTTCTGGACCTCAGACCATTGGAGGCAGGTGGCATCATTCTGAGATGCTGGACACTTTCAAATAGGTTTGGACTTAAGGGCACACACTTTTTATCCTACAGCGAGTTGAAGTAAGTAAATTACAGTACTTTATATAGCAACTTTGAGTTAATTATGAGATCGTGCCTGATTTATAGACAAAATGCCATAATGAAATCTGGATCATGACGAGAAGAAGCGTCCAGACTTGGAGTTCGACTGAAGAATTAGAGGCTGTAAACAGAGAGGAACATAGTAAGCCCTATGGGGGAAAAAATACCTGTTTGATAGGGATGAGACATCTTTGCAGCACTCAGCTAAAAAAGGAAACTTCATTGCCAAGAACCCATTTTACCCAAATGACCCTAAGGCAGCAAAGTAACAGAATTAACCCAATCTTTAAGAGAGTCCTACTTTGGGAGGCCAAGGCGGGCGGATCACAAGGTCAGGAGTTTGAGACCAGCCTGGCCAATATGGTGAAACCCGTCTCTACTAAAAATACAAAAATTAGCTGGGCATGGTGGCATGTGCCTGTAGTCCCAGTTACTCGGGAGGTTGAGTCAGGAGAATCGCTTGAACCCAGGAGGCAGAGGTTGCAGTGAGCTGAGGTCGTGCCACTGCCCTCCAGCCTGGGTGACAGAGTGAGACTCCATCTCAAAAAAGAAGAGAGTCCTGCCAACCTCATTAGAGGTCAGGGAAACCATGTGCTAAGGCTTGTTTGCTGGAGGAAGCATCCCAATCCCAACCTTAGCCCAAGCAGACTTGACAGCCAGATGTAGGCCAATATATGGTCCTTAAATGGCTGGATAACTTGTTTTTTAAATTACCTTTATATTTGAGGTGAAAAAGCAAGGTTTTCTTTCGTTGTTGTTGTTGTTTGTTTAATGGCCCTAGAATTCCTTGGGTATGTTCCCCATCTTTCCTCCTTAATTTCTGGAGTTTTTGAGGGAGAGTTGCTGACCTAGTGGGCTTCAAATCTGAACTTCTCCTTCTGGGGTAAAGAATCTCCCGTGTCCCCTAGCTGCCTGCCCCAAGGTAGAAGAGTGTCTACCTCTGCAGCTCTTGCCATCCTCCTGCAGGGTTCCTGTTACACAGCTGCAGAGAGGCCCGTCCACCCTGCTCGTGCAAATCTGCTCACACCCTCCATTGTCCTCACACCAGTCCAGCCCTACAAAAGAGTAGTTAGGAAGATTAACTACACACAGTTCAACCCTTCCACTGGTATCAAAGGGCAAGGCTTTAAAAAGAGAGGAGGACAGGCTGGGTGCGGTGGCTCACACCTGTAATCCCAGTACTTTGGGAAGCCGAGGTGGGCGGATCACAAGGTCAGGAGATCGAGACCATCCTGGCTAACACGGTGAAACCCTGTCTCTACTGAAAATACAAAAAAATTAGCTGGGCATGGTGGCGGGCACCTGTAGTCCCAGCTACTCAGGAGGCTGAGGCAGGAGAATGGCGTGAACCCAGGAGGAAGAGCTTGCAGTGAGCCGAGATCGCACCACTGCACTCCAGCCTGGGAGACAGAGCGAGACTCAATTCCCCCAAACCACCCCCACCCCAAAAAAAGAGAAGGACAAAGAAAAGCTCAATGCCATTGTTGAATGTTTATGTCAATGAAAAGATGTCTTTAAGGAAGTGGGTGCTGTTCTCAAACCGGTGTCCCCAACACCAGCCTCCTCAACCACTGGACCCACATCAGAGGTGAAACACGTCTGAGCCTTCAAATCCCATTGTTTTAATAATCTAGGGTGTGTTTTAGAGAACATACATACTTTTTCTCCTAATAGGTCCCACTGAAATGATCTGTTCTTTGGGTTCTTTTGTGTAATCTGTGGCACTCCTGGAATTTTGTGGGCAAGTCTGCAAGACAGAACACCAGGGGAAAAATTTCACACAATTAAGCTGGTAACTTATTCTTCACCATGCTTTCACCTCTAAAAGAGGCAGTGACTCTGGCCTCAAGCATTATTGCTGCTCAGACTAATTAGAACCAATGCATTCTTGATCATCGAATCCACTGGGACTCTAGGCTGTGTGTTGAACAGAATTAAACACACTCTCCACACTGGAATTAGTACTTTTTCCTTTTTAAAAATCTCTCCTTCATTTCTGATGGATCCACACTGGAATGAGATTCAAAGAGGCTCCCTGCCCAGGAATAGGATTGCTGTATCTCATCAGGCACTAATGTATGCAGTATCATCTGTAAGTTACCCTGACCATAAGTCACATCTTGATTCTGCAAACATGGTGTTAGCATAAAGCTGCAATGTTAAAGGCTAGGGGCCAGGTATCAGGCAATCGAATCTTAAGGACCCAGCCCGTAAGTGGTGGGGGTGGAAGCCTGGCACAGAAGAGATGATTAGTTTGCTACTTCATCCCTCATCCCCTCCAGAGTCCTGATGTAGATCAGGTGAGCTGCAGGACACCTGGATAAACTGTATCCTGAGCTCAAGAGTTTGGTTCTGTAGTGGAACTTGGCCCAATGGTCATTAGAGTCAGGCCGCCTGGCTCCTTGAGACTCTAGTGCAGTGGTTCTCAGCCAGGCCAACTGGCAACATCCGGAGACATTCTGGGTGTCGAAACTGGGGGAAGGTGTGATTGGTATCCATGGGTAGAGGTGAGGAATGTTGCTAACATCCTACAGTGCACACAACAGTCCTCCAGAACAAAGAATTATTCCGTCCAAAATGTCAACAGTGCCGAGCTTTGAGAAACCCTAGTCTAGCATTAAGCCCATGACTGGTTGACAATTCAGAGATAGAAGAGTAAATAGATATATTTCCCCGTGTTTTCTCTCACTAGCCCATCAAAGATGATTGTCCACCCCAAGCATCTATGGATGCTTCCAGTCCGGCCACCTGGCATTCACGATCTTCATGTTGGGAAACCGAGACAGTGAGAAATAAGGCTAAGCACTTTGTTTTCACATTCTCACTTACGATTTTACAGGAGTACTTTTCTGAGTCGCAGAGTGACACTGCACAGTGAAGGTGAACTTCGTCGTAATCCCCTATGAATTTAAAGACGGTGACGTGAAAGCGACAGGTCAGGGAGACTGCGTTCTCCTCGATGCCGATGGTGTTATCTTTGATGTTCTGACACCTATTCAGAAAAAATAATGGAATCTTTGCCACATGTTTTCCTCTTACACTTTAATCCTCATCTTTATTTCAAAATTTCACTTTTCACATAAAACCGTCATAAGTGGCAGAAATGCCTTTACATTTGAAAGTGACCTCTGGACTGCCTGGGTTTGTCGTTTATTATCACTCCCTCATATTTTCATAGTTTGTTTTGAAACATCAAACACCACCTCGAATTAGTATCCTAACTGCAACTAAAAACAAAACGACTGCAGGGACCACACTCAATTTCCCCACGCTTCAGTTTCTCATTCCGCCCCCTCATAATGCTGTGTTTTACCGATGGCAATTTAATAAACACAAGATTCATTCTTACTTCTCTTCTGTACTTTCTTCAGTTAATTATCAATGTTGGCAGGGGCCCCTGACTCAAACCCTGCTGGGAATGCTTCCCACGCGTCAAAATAGGTGGGAGCTGGAGGGGAAAGAAGACCGGTCAGGGTGAGCTGCAGAGTCGCTTGGATGTGGCTGACTGCCACTTTTCTCAGCCCCCTTCCTTCTTGTGGTATTGAGCCAAGAGACAACCCCAGCTAAGACCTCTCTCAGGCACAGAGATCTTGCTTCAACTACGTAGAGTTCCCCAAATGCATCAGTCTCTCCTATAGTCCTGTGTCTTTTCACGCAATGTTTCCCCCGCCTGGAAGAGCTTCCTGCTCTTTGTCCAATGCATCACTCCTGCCCTTTCTCCAACCCCAGTTCTATGGTACCCTCTCCTTTATAAATGTCCCCTAGTCATGCCCGGATGAGGCACAAACAAATGGCCTTTCCTGGATTTGCCAACAGCCCTCTGTTGAAATCCGTGAGTGCAGAAACCAAGTCATATTCCTTACTGTGTCTCCACTGCACCACATGGCATGTGGCATGTATTTGAAAATTTTTGTCAGATGAGTGAATGAGTGAGCGAATGGTGTTGCCACGGCCAAGACTGGCCCATAGGAGCCAAAAAGCTCTTTAAAATGATAAAGATAAAAAGGGTGACTCTTCCTTATGTTTCTTCTCCCTAGTCCACAGGATTAAATAGCTTAGCAATAAGGAAAATTAAAACTTGAAGTTATCCTTCAGCATTCCCACACATTTAGCCTTCCAGGCAAAATGCAAGTTGCTTTTCAAGGCAATAGTCCAATAGTCTCTCAAGTGCTTTGAAACAAAAACTTACATGCCATACTTTTTCTTGACACTGTTATTTATTCGGATAACCTGAACAGGCTCAAGGATTCTAAAGCGGTAATAGCTCTTCAGTCTTCATACAGACCTTCCCTCTTAACCAGACCACCAATTCTCTCCTAGGGGGATGACTTGAAGTGTAGGTATCAGCAAAACTGAAGGAAGGGGCATAGCAAGGCAGGAATGGCTGTCTGGGTGTCTTTCTTAGACTGAGCACAGACACCAAGCACTAGAATCTTCCGTTAACAATGAAACATCTGCCCTTTCCGCCGTCTAGCACATGAAGAGAAAACAGAAGTGGCCTGCGTGTCCCCAGACTTACAAGCCACTTGCAGAAGTTGCTGCTGTCTCTGCCCTCCACACAGCTGGAGAGAAACAACTGACCCCCAAAATACTTTAGTGGACCCATTTTGCAGCTCATTCATTAAGCATTGAACATCTGGTTTCCCTAAGTTTGCTGGAAAAAAACAATAACCACATCCCTCCAAGAAAGGTTAGGAGGACTGATGGATTCACCTACATAAAGAAGTCACTTCCCACCCAACCACGGTTTAACTTGAAGATGTTTATTTAGACAGACACTGGGGTAAGCTGAGATTTATGAATATGCTCCTTGGCTCGCTCTCCCTCTCTGGGTCAAGTCTTTTAAATACCATTTTAAAAATGTTAAAGGCTACCATGTCCTTCAAAGGAGACATAAGCCCTATAATCTGGATTTGCATTTGTAGAGTGTCTCATATATTAACCCTTTTATGTTGCAAAAGGAATACAATAAGAGGAGGAAGAAACATGAACAAAAGGATAATTGTGATGCTCACCCACTCATCTAGGCCTGAAGGACACCAAGAGTCACCACGTTCCTCTTTTTCCCTCTAAGGAGGATAAACACCAATTCAGAAATACAAATGCCTTAGTGAGGTCTTTGCTGAAAATTCCACAATACACCTCAGCAACCCATGCCACTCACCACACCTGGTCACTTAGGGAGTCGGTGTATCTTGAAACCTAAAAGGATTTCTTCTCTGCTCCTTGATAGTTGTGTGACCTTGAGTGAGCTCTGTGCCTAGTCTCTCTGAGCCTGTTTCATCTGCAAACTAGTAAATGTCTATTGTTTGTCTTCCCAGAACCACACCCTTCTTCTCTTGGGAAACCATGCCTCTTCCCCTCAACCATAAAGCTACTTACTGTATCCAAAGCACTCTCTGACCACCACAGGGGTGGGGGCTGACCAGGCCAGGCAAATTCAATGGTGTATATCCCTACCTGCCAAACAAAGGATAAGCAAGTGGTCCAGGATAGGCCTGGGATTCCCTGCACTGGAGTTAGAAGTGCTCTCTTCTCATTGGTTACAATGCTATAAGAATGTGAGTCTAGGATTGCCAGTGTCTAACAAGGTCAATGAGAGAGAGAGAGAGAGACAGAAGGGATAAAGCAAGAGGAGAGTCTTGATAGCATCTGGCTCCCTGGATCCAATCATCTCTGAAGTCACATCCACTCCTGTGATTTGGTGTTACAAACATTAAATGCCTTGATTTTTGCATAAACTAGTTTGAATTGGTCTCTGCCACTCAGAATTCTGATTAATACATTTACTTGCTTTAGGAATTATTGTAGGCTGGCTGGCATGGTAGGTCACACCTATAATCCTAGGACTTTGGAAGGCAAAGATGGGAGGATCACTTGAGTCCAAGAGTGCAAGACCAGCCTGAACAACATAGGGAAACCAAGTCTCTACAAAAAATAGAGAAAATTCACCGGGCATGGTGGTGTGCGCCTGTAGTCCCCGCTACTCAGGAGGCTGAGGTGGGAGGATCACTTGAGCCCAGGATGCTGAGACCGCATTGAGTCATGATCATATCACCACACTCTAGCCTGGGGCCTGGGAAACAGAGTGAGACCGTGTCTCCCAGAAAAATTATTATGGGCTTCAAGATGGCTGGCTAGAGGCACCCAGAACTTGCCTCCCTAACAAAGATGGGCCCAAACAATAAGCAGACTATCACAAGTTGAATAGAGCATCAAAGAAAGAACACTGGAATCCAGCAAAAGAGGGACAGAGGATCTCTGAGGCATGAAAATAGAGGGAAACAAAGCAGTTGGCCGTGCTAGGGTCACCTTGGAGCCAGGAGAAACTTCCCAATGCGGGAAAAGGTAATTGAGAGATCCCAGTGGTCCATATTCCACTGCAGACTTTGGTAATGCTAGCCATGGGAGAGCCATTTGGACCCTGAGACTCGTATAGGAAGCTACCTGGACTCCACATAACGGTATTGTTCCAGAGACGGCGTTCACACTGAATCGCACAGCCTCCAGCCCCCCAGACCCAAGCAACTGCAGCATGGCGCCATGTTGAGAGCCCAGCCCCCATCAGACTATATCTTGCCCTGGGGTCCAACAGCCCCTACTTCTCCACATCCCTGGAGCCCTGCTAACACCCACCCCTCATGTCTACTCAAAAGGCTGCAGGTTCACAACACTCCCTGGACTCAGTGGTGCAGCTGTGTCCACAGCACTCTAATCCACACAGTGTCCTACACCCTGGGGAACAGGTGATGCAGTGCACCAGGGAGGCTGTCCCCAGGGCCAAGGGGCTGACGCACAAGCTCCCCAGAACCCAAGAGCCACCTGCCTGCAGCTGCTGCCACTGTCAGCAACTCTGCCACTTCCCCAGCAGCAGGGCCACCAGACACCCATATACACCTTCAGAGGGCCTGAAGATCAGCCCACCAGGTGGCGTCGTGAGGCCTGAGGACAGGCCTGCCCCACCCACCACCACTGGTGCCCATGTATGCTGTCGCGGGATCTGGGGTTTGACTCATCCACCAGTCACCACTGGCGCCCATACATGTCTTCCAGGGGTCTAAGGACAGGCCTGCCCAATCTGTTGCCACCACCACTGGCAACCACGTGTGTCGTTGGGGGGATTTAGGGATCAACCTGCCCCATCCACTAATATTGATGGCTGCATGCACCATCAGGGGGGCCTGACAACAGACCTGCCCCACCCACTGCCAGTGCTCACATGCACCATCAGGGGGCCTGGGGACCAGCCCACCCCTGTGCTCACACATGTCATCAAGGGATCTAAAGATAGGCCTGCCCCGCTTGCCACTCCCAGCACCCATGCACATCATCTGGGGGCTTACAGATTGCCCTGCCCTGTCCACCACTGCCAGCGACTACATTAAAATTTGCCTTTTGGGAACCTGAGGACAGGCCCACCCAGCCTGCCACCACTGCCAGAACTCACCCGTGTGCCACCTGAAGACCTGAGGACTGGCCCACCGCCACCACCACTGGCACTCCCATGTGAGGCTTTGGGGCCTAAGAGTTGGGCCACTGCTGCTACTGCCATCACTGATGCCACATACACCACTTAGGGCCCGAGGACCCACCCACCCACCTGGCCCACTGCTACCACTGACCAAGGATTGGCCCACCTAGACCTACTACCATGAGTGCTTGTTAATGCCACCCAGGGGCCCAAAAGCTGGCATGCTGGCCTGCTATCACCACCACTGGTACCCAAAGACTGGCTCATCTGGCATCCCTGTCCCCAGCAAAGCCTCACCATAGCCTCCACTAATAGCCTAAGTCACTGACTAACTCACAGACATGACTGATGCTGATTACAGCTGAAGAAATCATATGGAGACTACACTGCTGTGTCCACCCAGAATCAAAGCCAAAGTCAAACCCAACCAACACTATAGATACATCTATAGGAAAAACTCCGTCCCTATAAAAGCCCGTCCATAAAATTGGAGAAGCAACTATGATACCAGATGCACAGAAACAAACATAAGGACATAAGAAATATAAAAAAGCAAGGACACAATAAGAACACCATAATTCTCCAGTGACCAGGCATGGTGGCTCACTCCTGTAATCCCAGCACTTTGTGAGGCCAGGGTGGGTGGATCACCTGAGGTTGGGAGTTCAGGACTAGCCTGACCAACACGGAGAAACCCCATCTCTACTAAAAATACAAAAATTAGCCAGGCGTGGTGGCACGTGCTTGTAATCCCAGCTACTCAGGAGACTGAGGCAGGAGAATTGCTTGAACCCAGGAAGCAGAGGTTGCGATGGGCCGAGATTGTGCCACTGCACTCCAGCCTGGGCAACAAGAGCAAAACTCCGTTTCAAGATGTAAAAAATAAAATAATAATAATTCTCCAGCAACACATTCCAACCAAAAAGAAATCTATGAAATACCTGAGAAAGAATTCAATATAATGATATTAAAGAAGTTCAGTGAGAGAGAGGAAAACACAAACAATACAAAGAAATCAGAAAAACAATTCATGATCTGAGTGAGAAATTCAACAAAGAGACAAACAGAAAGAACCAAACAAATTCTGGAACTGAAGAATTCAATGAATAAAACTGAAAAATACAATCAAGAGCTTCAACAATATGCTAGATCAAACAGAATAAATAATTTTTTTGTTTTGAGATGGAGTCTTGCTCTGTTGCCAGGCTGGAGTGCAGTGGTGCGATCTCAGCTCACTCTGCCTCCTGAGTTCAAGTGATTCTCCTGCTTCAACCTCCTGAGTAGCTGGGACTACAGACACATGCCACCATGCCCAGCTAATTTTTTGTATTTGTAGTAGAGACAGGGTTTCACTGTGTTAGCCAGGATGGTCGCGATCTCCTGACCTCATGATCAGCCTGCCTCGGCCTCCCAAAGTGCTGGGATTACAGGCATGAGCCACCGCACCTGGCCAGAATAAAGAATTCTTGAATACAGGTCTTTTGAAATAAGCTAGTCAGGCAAAAACAAACAAACAAACAAACAAACAAAGGAATAAGAAAGAAATAAGAAATCCTGTGTGAAATATAAGACACTATAAAGTGACCAAATATTCTAATTTGGGGAATTCCAGAAGGGCAAAAGATGTCCAAAGGCATAGAAAATCTATTTAATGAAGTAATAGCTAAAAACTTCCCAAGTCTTGCAAGAGACATAAACATCTACATACAGGAAGCTCAAAGATCCCAAATAGATTCAACCCAAAAATGTCTTCTCCAAGGCATATTATACTCAAAGTGACAAAAGCCAAAGACAGAATTCTAAAAACAGTGAAAGAAAAGCATCAAGTTATATATAATGGAACCCCATCAGACCAACAGCAGATCTCTCAGCAGAACTCTTATAGGATAGGACAGAATGCAAGGATATATTCAAAGTGCGGAAAGAAAGAAAATACCTGCTAATCAAGAAAACTACACCCAGCAAAGCTATCCTTCAAAAATGAAGAAAAAATAGTATTTCCCAGACAAGCAAAAACTGAGGGAATTCACCACCAGGCCAGCCCTACAAGAAAATTTAAGTGTGTTCTACATTTGGAAGTGAAAGGTTGATATATGACATAATAAAAACACGTAAAAGTGTAAAACTCAATAGTAGATCATACACACAAAAGAGAAAGAGACGGAGTCAAATGTTACTACTACAGAAAGCCACCAAACCACAACAATAAATGATAAGAGAGAATGAAACAAAGGGTATACAAACACCCATAAAACAATAAAAAAAATGACAGGAATAAGTTCTCACTTATCAGTAATAACCTTGAATGTAAGCAGATTAAATTCCCCACTTAAAAGATATAGACTGGCTGAACAGCTAAAAACAAACAAACAAACAAACAAAAAACTCGAACATATGCTGCCTACAAGAAACTCACTTCACCTGTAAAAGACACACATAGACTGAAAGTAATGGGATAGAAAAAGATAATTTGTGAAAAGCAAAACCAAAAGCAAGCAGGGGTAGCTATATTTGTATCAGATATAACAGACTTTAAGTCAAAGGCTGTAAAAAGAGACAAAGAAGATCATTACATAATGATGACAGGATAAATTCAGCAAGAGGATACAATAATTCTAAATATATATCTATCCAACATCACAGCACCCAAATGTATAAAGCAAATATTATTAGATCTAAAGGGAGAGATAAATTCCAAAGTAATGAAAATTGGGGAATTTAACATCCTACTCTCAACATTGGAAAGCAAATCAACAAAAAAATTTTATTTATATTGCACTTTAGACCAAATGGACCTAACAGGCATTTACAGAACATTTTATCCAACAGCTGCAGAATACACATTTTTCTCATTAGTACACAGAATATTTTCCAAGATAGACCATATGTTAGGCCAAAAACCAAGTCCTGACAAATTTTTAAAAATTGAAATCATATCGACTATCTTCTCAGACCACAATGGAATAAAACTAGAAATCAATAACAAGAGAAATTTTGGACACTGAATAAATACTTAGAAATTAGGCAACATGCTCCTGAACAACCACTGGGTCAATGAATAAATTAAGAAGCAGATTTAAAAAATTTTTTTAAACAAGTGAGAATGGAAACAGAACATACCAAAACATATGAGATACAACAAAAAACAGTGCTAAGAGGGAAATTTATTGCAATTACACCTACATCAAAAAAGTGGAAAATTAAATCCAAAATTAGTAGAAGGCAAAAAATAATAAAGATTAGGCCAGAGCTAAATAAAGTAGAGACTAAAACAAGCAAAGAATCGATGAAATGTAAATTCATGTTTTAAAAAGATAACAAAATTGATAAAGCACTGGTTAGACTAACTTAACGGGAAAAAAGACAGAAAACCCAAATAAAATCAGAAATAAAAAAGAAGATAATACTACTGATACCACAGAAATATGAAGAATCATTAGAGACTGTTATGAACAACTATACACTTTGTAAAACCTACAAAAAATGGATAGATTCTTGTACACATACAACCTACCAAGGTTGACCCAGGAAGAAATAGAAAACCTAAACAGACCAATAACTAATAACAAGATTGAATCAGGAACAAAATGTCTCTCAGCAAAGAAAAGTCCAGGACTAGTTGTCTTTACTGCTAAATTCTACCATACTTACAAAGAAGAACTAACACCAATGCTTCCTAAACTATTTCAAAAAAACTGAAGAGGAGGGAATTTGGGGATTCTTCCTAGATCATTCTACAAGGCCAGCATTACCCTGATACCAAAACTAGACCAGGACACCACACACACACACACACACACACACACACACACACACACACACACACATACTACAAGCCAATGTCTAAACATAGATGCAAAAATCCTCAATAAAATACTAGCAAACTGAATCCAACAACACATCAAAAAGATAATACACCATGATCAAGCAGGATTTATTCCAGGGATGCAAGAATGTTTCAATATATACAAATCTACAAATGTCATATATCACATAAGAATGAACAATAAAAACCATACAATTATCTCAATAGATGCACAAAAAGCATTTGATAAAATTCAACATCCCCTTATGATAAAAATTCTCAAAATATTAGGAACAGAAGGAACATGCCTCAACATAATAAAAGCCATATATGACAAACCCATGGGTAATATCATACTGAATGAAGAAAAGCTGAAAGTACTGGAACAATTCATGGATTCTCACTCTCATCATTCTTATTAACATAGTACTAGAAGTCCTAGCCAGTTCAATCAAGCAAGAGAAAAAAATAAAAGACATCCAAATTGGGAAATAGAAAGTCAAACTTTCCCTTTGCAGATAACATGATCTTATATACAGAAAAACCTAAAGATTCCATCAAAAACTCTTAGAACAGATAAACAAATTCAGTAAAGTTGCAGGATATAAAAACAGCATGCAAAAATTAGTAGCATTTTTATACACCAATAATGAACTGGCAGCGAAAAAAATCAAGAAGGCAATCTCATTTACAATACTTACAAAAAAATAAGAAATCTAGGAATAAATTTAACCAAGTGAAAGATCTCTACAAGGAAAATTACAAAATTAAGAGGACAAACAAATGGAAAGATATCTCATGCTTATGGATTGGGAGTATTGAAATTGTTAAGGTGACCGTACTACCCACAAAAAAATCCACAGATTAAATGCAATCCCTATCAATATACCAATGAAATTCTTCACAGAAATAGAAAAAAAAATCCTAAAATTTGTATAGAGCCACAATATACCCTGAATAGCCCAAGCAATACTCAGTAAAAAGAACAAAGCTGCAGACATCACACTACCTGATTTTTAAGTATAGTGTGAAGCTATAGTAGCCAAAACAGCATGATATTGGTATAAAAACAGACACATAGACCAGTGTAACAAAACAGAACTCAGAAGTAAGTCCATGTATTTACAGCCAACTGATTTTCAACAAAGACGTCAAGAACATGCATTGGGGAAAGGCCGCTCTCTTCAAAAACTGGTGCTGAGAAAACTGGATATCCATATGCAGAAGAATTAAATTATACTCTTGTGTCTCACCATAAACAAAAATCAACTCAAAGTGGATTTAAATGTGCAACCAGAAACTATAAAGCTACTAGAAGAAAACAAAGTGAACATGCTTCATCATTGGTTGAGGCAAATATTTTATGGGTAAGATTTCAAAAGCCCAACCAACAAAGCAAGAATAGACAAATGGGACTATATTAAACTAAAAAGTTTCCACACAGCAAAGAAAACAACCAACAAAATGAAGAGACAACCTGTTGAATAAAAGAAAATATTTGCAAACTATTCATCCAACAAGGGATTAGTATCCAGAATATGCAAGAAACTCAAACAACTCAATGGCAAGAAAATAAATAATTCCTTTAAAAACTGGGCAAAGGATTTGCATAAATATTTCTCAAATGAAGACATACAAATGGCCAACAAGTATACAAAAAAAAAAAAAACGCTCAACGTTACTAATCATCAGGGAAATAAAATCAAAACCACAATGAGATATCATGTCATGCCAGTTAAAATGGCTACTATTAAAAAGACAAAAAGTAACAAATGCTGGTGAGGATATGGAGAAAGGGGAACTCTTCTACACTATTGGTGGGAACATAAATGAGTACAGTCATGGGAAACACTACAGAGGTTTCACACACACGCACGCGCACACACACACACACACACCCACCCAAAAAAAACCCACTAAAAATAGAACTACCACACGATCCAGCAAGGCCACTACTGGGTATTTATCCAAAAGAAAGGAAATTAGTATATCCAAAGAATATTTCTACACTTCTATGTTTATTGCAGCACTATTCACAATAGCCAAGATATGGTATCAACCTAAGTATACATCAGTGGATGAATGGATAAAGAAAATGTGATATATATACACAAGGGAATACTATTCAGCCTTAAAAAGAAATGAAATCCTATCATTTGCAACAACATGGTCAGAACTGGAAGTCAATATGTTAAATGAAATAAGCCAGGCACAGAAAGGCAAATATCTCAGTATCTCACTCATATGTGGGAGCTTCAAAAGTTGATCTCATGGACGTACAGAGTAGACTGATAGTTACCAAAGGGTGGGAAAGAAGCTGGGATGGACAGAGTTTGGTTAATGGCTACAAACATGCATTTAGATAAAAGGAATAAGTTCTAGTGTTTGATAGCACAGCAGGGTGACTATAGTTAACAACAATTTATTATATATTTCAAAATAGCCAGAAGAGAAGATTTGAAACGCTCCCAACAGAAAGAAAAGACACATATTCAAGGTGATAAGTATCCTAAATTCCCTGATCTGAGCACTACATATTTAATGCATGTATCAAAATGTCATATATACTCCATAAATATGTAAATGTATCAATATATTTTTAAAACAAATTCATATAAAAAGTAACTATTGGAGTGACAAAAATGTTCTAAAATTAGATTATGGTGATATTTGCAATTCTCTGCAAATTTACCAATCAATTACCATTGATTTTTACACTTAAAGCAAGTAAATTGTATTACATATAAATTATCTTTGTAATAAAGCTGTCAAAGTGAATTGTTACAAAACCTATTACAATAAGTGTAAACTGTCTAACATATCCAGAAAGTATTTTTGTTTTTAATAAAGATAATTATTGTGGTTGGTCTACAGTCTTTTCTTTCATTCATTTATTCATTCAAGAAATTTTGTTGTGTAATCACTATGTTTTCAGGAAATATACTAGGTGGTAAGCATATAGTGGTGAGTAAAGGGAAACTTGTTGAGTCTATAGGCTATTATATTAATTTCTTTTTTATTTTTATAGATGCCCTGTTCATTAACCTGTGGTTATTGTCATTATATTCTTTCATTTGCAGAATTCCACATTCTTCCCAAATTGAAGTTCAAAGTAAACAGCACAGAATCCCCACTTTGAGAATAAAGCGTCTTGTAGTTAATGTAGTTAATGCCACGTGGAGTTGGGGTACCTACCACTGTATTTCTGTGTGACTTTAGGCAAGTTACTTGATGGTAAAATGAAGCTTATAATATCTACCTCATAGGTTGCCTTGAGAATTAGATGAATTAATAAATGCAAAATGCTGGTCTCGTAGGCAGCCAACAAATACTAGTTTCCATTCCCTTCCTTAAAAAATGATGCAGACAATATTATACCTGAAGCTCTGAGACTGTTGTCTATAAAGAGGTTACTCACCCTTCTTCGATGATGAAATATCGGAGCTTATCATTGCTATCTCGGGATGGTGTGGCATAGCATTTGTTGAGCGTTAGGATTAAATGTGTGGAGTCAGCTCCAACCACAAAAACCCCTACATACAGCACATCTCGAGTCGTCAACACTACTTCACCCTGCCGGTAAGGATGTTTGTAGGAGGCATTTTTGTAGAGAGCCATCTTGGTGGTGAAGCTGCCTTCTTGGGTTGGAACTGTCAGGTTAATTACACTAAAACGGAAACAATTATGAGACAGGAACCCAAAACAATATTAGCTATTCAATTATCTACCATTTTTCAAGCTGAGAATGCAGAGGGAAAGCAAAGCATGTAGTAGCAAAGTCTAAGGCTGTGCTGTCCAATATAGTACTGCTAGCCACATGGGGCAAT
Organism: Theropithecus gelada; assembly: GCF_003255815.1. NCBI lineage: Eukaryota > Metazoa > Chordata > Mammalia > Primates > Cercopithecidae > Theropithecus > Theropithecus gelada. The sequence goes on along the minus strand of NC_037682.1, from coordinate 112,707,397 downwards.
TTACATTTAAATGAAATAAAATTAAACAAAATTAAAAATTCAATTCGCAGCCCCCTGAGCCACATTTCAAGTGCTGAGCAGCCACACGTAGCCACCACATTAAACAGTACAGATGGAACATTTCCATCATCACAGAGAGTTCTATTGAACAATGCTGATTGAAAGGATTTAGGCTCAAGAAACGTGAATTATGTTTTTCCTAGGGCATCAAAGACAAATGCTAGCAATTTTGATTATGCTAACCTTAACTGTCAAGGAAAAGAAAAAGCAATGTGCACAGCCCAGGAGGTGCCTTACCTTAGCATAGGCTTCACAACAGAATCCAAGGAGATCTTGATATCCAGCTCATAAGCACATGAAAATTCCACATTGATCGTGCGGTCCCTGGTGATGATGTTGCCAGTGTTGTTGGCACTTTCGATCCAGATTGTGTTTTTATACATGATATGAGTGCCATTGGACTGCAGAGCAAGGGGAAGTCAGAAATCATTACATCTGGGAGTCAGTATGTAGCTTGCATATCAAATCCATATCCCTGAAAGTGGAGAAATGGCTTCCTTCCATACATAACTTAGAGGCCAGTATAAAGCAGCATGGAGCTAGCCTTAGCATTTACTTGGGGCAAAAAAGTATTACAATAGATATCAGCAGCACCCTTCAGTCTGCTAACCTTGAATACCCGTGGAAGGTGATTTCATCCACTACTGAATTCTAACCACTACCAGACCCCACTTATCTGTGAGACCCCAAGCTAGGAATAGCATGAACTATTGCCATTGCTGAGTAACAGAAATCTTCTTTTTCAATGCTTAATTCAAAATCTCTTCTCCACCAAATCCATCACCAGACATCCCTACAAGGACCAACATGAACAAGTGCAAGTTTCACTTCCTTACTCCTTTCAACCTCTGGTAAAAGTATTAAGAAATAGAGCCATGAATAGAAGACGCACAGCAAAGCAGAAAAAGAAGAGAAACAAGATGCTTTGCTAACCTATACATTGCACAATCTGACATTAAAAGTTGGGACCTTACTATATTTCTGAAGTCAGCTGTTTTTTGTTTTGTTTTGTTTTGTTTTGTTTTGTTTTTAGGGACAGGGTCTCACTGTCACCCAGGCTGGAGTGCAGTGGTGCAATCATAGCTCACTGCAGCCTTGAACTCCTGGGCTTGAGATCCTCCCATGTCAGCCTTCCAAGCAGACACAACTACAGGCACTGTCACCAAAGCCAGCTAATTTTTAGATTTTTTTTTTTTAATAGAGACAGGGTCTTGTGATGTTGCCTGGGCTCATCTTAAATTCCTGGCCTCTAGCAGTCCTTCTGCTTTGGCCTCCCAAGGTGCTGGTGAGAGGTGACAATGTGCTGGCAGCCCTCACTCTTGGCACCTCCTCGGCCTCAGTGTCCACTCTGGCAGCACTTGAGGAGCTCTTTACCCCGCCACTGCACTGTGGGAGCCCCTCTCTGGGCTGGCCGAGGCCAGAGCCGGCTCCCTCTGCTTGCAGGGAGGTATGGAGGGAGAGGCGCAGGCAGGAACTGGGCCTGTGTCCAGCGCTCACAGGCCAGCGCCAGCCCAGGGTAGTAAGGGGCTTAGCACCCTGGCCAGCAGCTGCAGAGGCTGTGCCATGTTTCCCAGCACTGCTGGCCCACATGCACCACTCTGGAATTCTCCCCAGGCCTCAGCCGCCTCCCCCTGGGGCAGGGCTCAGGACCTGCAGCCTGCCATGTCCGAGCCCCACCCTCCATGGTGGGCTCCCATGGGGCCCAAACCTCCCCAATGGGCTCCACCCCCTGCTCCATAGTGCCTGGTCCCATCAACTACCCAAGGGCTGAGGAGTGCAGGTGCCCCTCAGGACTGGCGGGCAGCTCTGCCTACAGCACTAGGTGAAGCCAGCTGGGTTCCTGAGTCTAGCGGGGACCTGGAAAACCTTTATGTCTAGCTAAGGGATCGTAAATGCACCAATCAGCACTCTGTGTCTAGCTCAGGGTTTGTAAATACACTAATCAGTACTCTGTATCTAGGTAACCTAGTGGGGACTTGGAGAACTTTTAAGTCTAGCTAAGGGATCGTAAACAAACCAATCAGCACTCTGTCTAGCTGAAGGTTTGAAAATACACCAATTGATACTCTGTATCGAGCTAACGTAGTGGGGACTTGGAGAACTTTTCTGTCTAGCACTCTGTGTCTAGCTCAGGGATTGTAAATGCACCAATCAGCACCCTGTCAAAACGGACCAATTAGCTCTCTGTAAAATGGACCAATCAGCAGGATGTGGGTGGGGCCAGATAAGGGAAGAAAAGCAGGGTGTTGGAGCCAGCCAGTGGCAACCCACTTGGGTCCCCTTCCACACTGTGGAAGCTTTATTTTCGCTCTTTACAATAAATCTTGCTGCTACTCACTCTTTGGGTCCACGCTGCCTTTAAGAGCTGTAACCCTCACTGCAAAGGTCTGCAGCTTCAGTCCTGAAGCCAGCGAGACCACGAACCCACCAGAAGGAAGAAGCTCCAAACACATCTGAATGTCTGAAGGAACAAACTCCAGACACACCATCTTTAAGAACTGTAACACTCACCGCAAGGGTCCGCGGCTTCATTCTTGAAGTTAGCGAGACCAAGAACCCACCAATTCCGGACACACTGGGATTACAGGCATGAGCCATAGCACTCGGCCTGAAGTCACCTGTTAAATGAGGTTTGGGACTCCCTTACCCCCTGAAATAGCTAAGCCTTAGATGTATTTGCCTCAAAGAACAATAGAAGCATAAAAGACACAATTCTATCCATATACAAGACAAAGAACCACAGTAGGCATCCCAAACCAAGGAAAAAACACATCACTCTTTCAACTCCGTCAACCACTTAGCATGAAATGACGACTGCTCTTGCTATCTTTCATTTTACACATGCCTATTGCTGTTTTCCAAGGAGCATATTTCTAAGCAGATCATCCTGAAGTTGGCTTTCGGGACAATAAATGTGCAAACACTCGAAGCTGTCGCTGTCTCTGCCAGGTGCTCTTTCCTGCTGCTTTTCTCACCTGCACAATGTTTCCACAATTCCCTTTGGTGTTGTTGATCTGAAAGGAGATAAAATCTTCCCCCTCGATGCCGGTACACTGTCTGTCATTGATCCTCACGCCCTCCCTCTCAAAACCGAGCTGGAAGAGTTTGCACTTAGATATGGACACTTCCATCTGGGATGCTTTGCAGGTCACCTCTGCATCGATAATGTCATGTGAGTCTGTGGGAACAGTTATTACAAAAGGCAAATCAGTGGAGTCGGTCTTGCTGCAGGAGTGGGAGCAAAGCATCCCATTACCATTCTCCTTTAGAAAAGGCAAATGATCTCCACTCAAAGACTGCAGCATTTCTAATTAGGCTTTGATCAGACCAAGCGAGCATATGAATTCATTCAAAGCAGTAACTTGGGCATTAGCAGAGCCTTTTTAAAAAGATAAAAATGCTAATAAAGTGTCTTCTGTCTTTTCTTTACAAAAACATGTCTTCCCCCACCTTGCTGGTGGCAGCTACTTTTCTGTAAGCTACATACTGAACACACCAAATCTGGCACATTGTGGCCTGGCTGAAAAGCATGCCTCTCAGGGACAGCAGCACTGGCCAGGCCACATCCAAAGCCCCTGCTGATTCAGCTCGGCAAAACCCTAGCGATTCCCAGGTGAGCACTAGGAGCTTGTTTTTTGACATGGCAATGCACCAATTGACATTTTCTCTTGAGCATGTAAATACAGCTAATAAGCACTATAGAAACAGAGAAAAACATTTTTATCTGTTTAGGTGAAGCCCTTGTCCCCTCCTAAGGAGCCTTTGGTCAACCAGATTTTCATTCTCCAATGCTGTTAAATTTAGCAGCTGCCTCTGCGTTACTTGGTTCAGGAAGGGGAGCAGAGATGGAAGGCAAAGCAGCTCCGCTTCAAGCTGCCATCCAGGCAGGCTCGGCAGTGGACAAGGCCATTTCCACACCAAGGGAGCTACAGTTAGGAACAAGTCCTGGAGTCCTAGTTATTTATGGCTTGCTTCAGACATTTCAGTCGTACATATCTTCGGGACCAAAAAGCTTTGGGCCAAATAAATCTGGCTTTAAATAACATTCATCCTAATTATTTCATATTGACATCAAAATACCCTATTTCCTTGTGCATCTAAAAGATCAATTTGGACCTTTCTGATGTTGAACGTGACCTCAGATGGAAATGGCTGGTTCCATTCATGTACAAATTTGTGCATTACAATGTATTGAGGAAAAGGATGTAGCTGTACTTTAAAGCAGTCAGATTGCTTCCTTGTTCTGCTTAAATGCTCCTGAAAGCTTCACTGTTTGGGAAAGCTTCACAAAGTGGGATGCATCAAGGTCCCTCCCCAGAGCAGCATCTCCCACGGGGCCTTTCTGGGTGGGGAGGTGGCCCGTGTCACTCACTGTTTCCATAGGGGGGCGGCTCGATGCAGCCACACAGCTCCCTGCCATTGCCCAGCTCGCAGGTTCGGTTGGGACAGTCCGCCCCCACACAGGGATCTTCAACCACTCCTGCTAAAAAGAAAAACACACAGAAACATGCACAACTTGATTTTCACACCTACATGCGGTAGCATTTGGTTCCACTCCAGACTTGCCTCTTTAATCACATTGGAAATGGTCAGATGGCAGCTGCAGGTTAACAGACAGGGCAACCTTCCAGAAAATAATGTCAATAGCTAGCAAATAGGTGCCTGCTATGGGCCTGGATTAGCTTCTTTGACCCTCGCAAATACTCCTCAAGGCTAAATATTATAAGCTCTATTTCACAGCTGAAACTTGCCCAAGGTCAAAAGCGAAGGTAAGTGGTGAAGACTGAATGCACAGATGCTCTTAACCCCAGTAATCTTACCACGATTAAGGCACCCACTACACTATAGCACAACGATTTGCACTGATATTTATATAAAGAGTAGCATCCAAATCATTTATCTCTACATCCCAGCATTCAACCACCTCATGGTTGGTGCACAATAAATATGTGTCAATAATGAACATATTAGGGCCAGTAAGATCCCAGAGAGGTCTCCCACACCAGCGCTTCTAACTCTTTTCTGATTCTTGGTTCACTTTCCCCCGTGATCTGCTACTTGATTTTGTAAAAATAGACAAAGGAAAAACCTCCACACAGCTCACCAGCATTGACTTAGATTCATGGTGCTGTTTTGCCAAAAGGGTAAAACTGTAAGTAAAATAAAGATGTTATGTGGAGTATCATCATCATGTTTTTATGAACAATATTTCTGTAACAGATGAGATCACCTGCAAGATAGTCAATGCCTCAGTTTGAGAACCACTAATTAGGAGCATTTTCTTTTAGAAGTTCATTTCTTTATTTAAAGAATCGCTCTGCCTATCAAGACAGAATATTCCTCCTGTTCATCACGGTATGTGATGGACAGTGCTAAAGAAACAACTGTTCAATCCCAGCATGAGCCAAGTTGGCTTCAAGAGTTTTTTAAAACAGAGTTTTTAAAGGATGCAAAATTTCATTTAGACAAGAGGAATAAATCCAAGCGATCTACTGTACATCAAAGTGGCTATAGTTAGTACCAATACACTGTACACTTGAAAATTACCAACAGACTAGAGTTTCATGTTCTCACCACAGACACACATACCCCCACACACAGGGAAAAAAAGAGTTTAAAAACAAAACAAAAATCCCAGGCTGCCCACAGCTCCATACACCTCTTCTGACTCAGCTGCCACGCCCCTCTGGTAGGTAACTAATTACATTAGGTAGGAGTGCATGGATGACTCAGCATAAGCCTGTCTTAATTTCTGGAAGGACAACTGAAAGAATGCCATCAGCATAAGTTAAATATATTTATTTTCAAAAGGCTGCTTTTTATAAAGATCCTTTCACTGGCCCAGTATATCCAGTACCTAGCACAGTGCTAAGCACATGGCAGCCACCAAGCGAATGTTATGATTGACCGACTGCATGAGAATGACAAACAGAGTAACAGAAACATGGTGCAGAGGTTACAGTCCACAAGAAGGAAACGTTTATTTACAAATGTGGTGGTCCATCTGCCAACTGGCAGATAAAACATGCCCTTAGACAGATGGAAGCTTTGAGTTTTTTTGAATTATATATGTATTTTTTAAAATTCCTGACAATTTGACAAGTTTAAAACAGTTAATTTTTAAAGTCATTGAAAGTATTCTTATGAACACAGCAGAGTAAAATATTAACAAATATTTTTGTTAGTTTCCAACAGAGACTAGTAATTTGCTTAACAGTTTCTGAAATCACTGAAATGTATTTTAATTAACTGCATTGTTTTTAGGCTCTGAATTAAAGTGTATTCCTACATTTGATCCAGTTTGGTCTGCAAATTCACCAACGTGTATGTATCGTCTTGGAGTCAGCCTGTTTTCACAGTGGTACCTATATACACACCGGGCTGGTGGTGTGGGTCAGAGCACAAAACACACATTCTGTTGGCCACAGTAGTGGGAGTGACCATTTATGTGTATGGACACACATGTATGTCTATGGCACGTTTACATGTGTGTGTATACATCTATAATCGCTCCCCTATTTGATTAACACAGTAGGAAAATGAACAAATTGAATAATAGAATACACATCAAAATAATTTTTTTACTACAGAAAAAAACCCACAAGATTCTGTTTACCTTTTTTTTTTTTACCAGCTGATCTAATATATGTGATCTCCATAGTCAATCCAACTGCAGCTTCCTTTCAGCCCAGGTGGACATAACCAGCTCAGTTCCACCTCTGCCTTCCACCTGCTCTTGCCTTCGCTTTCTGATAGAGGATGACCTCATGCTAAAGAAGCCAAGGTGGAGATGAGTTTGGGAACTAAAATCCATCGGGAATCCCACACTATGTCCCTCTACCTCATAAGCCACTAAACCAGGGCTCTTCCAACCCAGAGAGCCCCATCTTCCCACGTTTGTTTTCCAAATTCCATAGCTGGACAAAAACCATAGGTGGGTTAGGCTCCATGGGAGGGGCCCGTCACTGAATCTCGGCTGCAGCTCACAGCTCTCTACTATCCAATCCTGGAAGCAGATCTATGAGTAAATCTGGAGAGGACCAGTCATCCCTAGAAAAAGCAATGCTACCTGCAAAGCTGTTCTTTTCACTGAAAATGGAATCCACAGAAATAAAATAATTCTCTTACAGCAATTCTCCTTCTCAATCCATTCGGTGCTGAGGATCCCGAAGGAGCGGCAGGCCTCCCCGTAGGCGGCCAGGGAGCCGCACAGCTGGAACTTCTTGTGGTTGTAGCAGCCGTCCAGGTAGCAGGACTCGTAGAATGGGAGGGGATCAAGAAGCCCATAGCAGGGCTGGAAGAAGCCCTTCATGTCGGTGAGCTTCAGGCAGTAGCCATCACCCTGCATCTTCTGGATGTGCACATTGTCACACATGGCTGCATACTGTGAGAACTGCAGCTCGTTGCAGCTGGGGGCAAGAGGTCTGGTCAGACTGAGTGAAGCAAAAACAGCCATCTGAGATCTTCAATGGAAGGTAAATAGCATCTGTACCTGTTTTGCTACCCCTGAAGCTAGTGCACTGTGCCAATTCCAACACTAATTAGCTTTGTGACCTTCGGCAAGTCAGATACTACCGGTCTCTATTCTATCCATCTAAGAAAGTGAAACAGTAATTCCTGTCGCTTATATCATTGAACTACAGTGAGGCTAAAATGGAATGATGGATTAGTGGCCACAGTGCCATACAAAAGGCAGATATTGACATAGTAACCACGAACACTTTGGCATAATTGATTGATATGATTGATACAATTGATATAATAACCATTAACAGGTATGGATATAATAACTAATAACAATGATAATAGTAATGATACTTGGCAGAATTAAAGATTTGAAAGGAAGCCTTCTAAGCCAGTTCCACTTTAGCCATGAGGGACCAAAAGCAAAACATTACAAGAAAGTCAGTGTCCAGCTGATAACAGTTTATTTTAAAAGGAAGAGGAGGGGAGGGGAGGGGACCGGTGAGGAGGAGAAGCAGAGGGGGAAGGGAGAGTGGGGGAGGGGAGGGAAGGGGAGGGGAGGGGAGGGGAGGGGAAGGAAGGGAAGGGAAGGGAAGGGAAGGGAAGGGAAGGGAAGGGAAGGGAAAGGGGAAGGAAGGGAAAGAGGGAGGGAAGGAGGGAGGGAGGAGGGAGGGAGGGAGGACGGAGGGAGGCAGGCCGGCCAAAGTCAAACGGAATCATAATTCCTCAGGAGGAGCTGAACCTTGCCTATCTTTGGAAACACTACAGTGGCTTAAAGTAGTGTTCTAAATATAATGTCCAAAGTTCTCTCTTTTCTATCTGTGGGTCAATGCATAGCATTCTAGAGTAAGCACCAAATTAGGAATCCTGGAATCTCATCCTGGCTTTGCCATATATGGGGCCTCCTCATATAAGTCATTCTCTGTCTTAGTCTCTGTTTTACCTAGGAAAGGAAGAGACTGGACAAGATACTGCCCAAGGATTTTCACAGCTCTGAGTCCCATAATTCACAGGATAGTCCAATACATGATACATTGTTCACTGTGCACTTGGGGCAGGGTCAAAGAGGCTTAAAGTGTGATTTCCAAGACTAGGGATTTAGCTGATATTTAGCATGTAAAGCAACGTGATTGAGCCATTGTACAAGCAGAACTAACAAGAAAGAGAAGCATATCTACAGATCCAGAAAGGTATCCACATACTCAGCAGCCCTGAGGGGCCCTAAATTTAAAACCTTTGGAATAACTTTTTTTTTTTTTTTTTTTTTTGAGACGGAGTCTCACTCTGTCGCCCAGGCTGGAGTGCAGTGGCCGGATCTCAGCTCACTGCAAGCTCCACCTCCCGGGTTCATGCCATTCTCCTGCCTCAGCCTCCCGAGTAGCTGGGACTACAGGCGCCTGCCACCACGCCCGGCTAGTTTTTTGTATTTTTTTTTAGTAGAGACGGGGTTTCACCGTGTTAGCCAGGATGGTCTCGATCTCCTGACCTCGTGATCCACCCGTCTCGGCCTCCCAAAGTGCTGGGATTACAGGCTTGAGCCACCGCGCCTGGCCTTGGAATAACTTCTTTAGCTCACTCTCTCTTTGCTGGCCAGGGGTGGGCCTAATAATAACCTTGTAACTTCTGTTTTTAAAAAAGGCTTTCCTGATTCCCACCAACTTCTACCTACACAACCATAGTCAAGCCTTCTTGTAAGAGGCAAGGACACACAATGAGACCCAGCACTAAGGGAGTCAAAGATAGCCCTTCTTCTTCTGAGTCAACTCTTAATTCCACACTCAGCAGGGGTGCCTAGGTCCCGGGTGGGCAGCTGGTCAAGGCTTCAGAGTTCTCATCCTGGGCACACTCTTCTGTTTAGCCAAGGGCTGGATGACCTGAAAATTAGTTATATCATCTAAGCCCAACTCCTTCCTCTGCAGTTCACAAAATTACTGGGGTCTCTGATGTGCCTAGTTTTAGCATCAAAACTCCAAAGAGCTTTGGTTCATCTCTGTAGGAGAACAGGGGCAGTGCTAAGTAAAGTGTATTCCTCATTCACACCACCCATGGACGTGAGAGAACCTGGGCCACCAAGTTTAGTGGCTTGAACTCCTACACCCTCACCTCTTCTGCATGCCATTGGTTTTCCAGCTCTGGGCCAGCACCACGCTGCTTACCACCGGCTTCCCTCGCAAGGTCACATAATCATCTGTTAGGTCCCCGTTGAAGTTGCCACAGAGACCACACACTTTGTTCTGCAGCCTCTCGCTGATGCTGATTTTAATGACGTTGAAACCATTGTAGTATATCTGGATGTCTGGGCTGGTGTCAATCACCAGAAACCCCTCACTGCTGTAGATTTTGGTTGCCAAACCAGTTATAAATGGAACATTCACTTGTGTGCCATTCACCTATAGGAGGAGGAAAACAGAAAATAATTACGCTTAGAGCAGGGTTGCCAAAATTGTTCAGGAAAGGGCCAGGGAAAATATTTTGGGCATCGCAGGCTCTGTGATCTCTGTCTCAACGACTCCACTCTGTCCCTGCGGCATGACAGCAACCACAGACAATACACAACTAAATGAGTGTGGATGTGTTCCAGCAAAGCTTTATTTACACAAACAGGCAGCAAGCAGATTTGCCAGCCCCTGCCCTAGAGTTTAAAGGCATTCACTCATCTTACTGTGTAGTTGCCCCAAAGGAAGCAACTATGGAACAGAAGTAGGGGAGAGGAGGTGAGAGATAAGGAAATCTTAGAAAAGTATAACCCACAATGAATGGCTGCATTTGTGTCTAAAACTTTCCCCAGCATAAGCCAATTACTGAAAATGAAATCCCAATCCTGTGCCAACGAGAGTCTAACACAGTTAAAATGGATCTGGGCATCATTGCCATGTTTATCGTTTTCTTGCTTATAATGTTCAAACTGGAGGTCCCCCCAGAGGACCTATAGGCACATTATTTTCTGCATTTGTCATTTTCCTGTTTTCTAACATTTTCTTTCCTTAGCCCTTGGGACAGAATATAACATGCTTTTCCTGTACTTACAAAATAAAAATTTTCTCCCCAGGCTATTAGTAGCTTTTGTACCTTAAAATAAAAAAAATAAAAAACAGACACCTTTTTAAAAAATGAGTCTCTACTGTTTTGACTAGCTTGGGTATTTTGTTCAGCCACAATGTCAGTTTTTCTCGGGTGGTCATTTTCATTTTCTAGCTCCTGGATTCTGGACCAACGCTGTCGTGTTGATGTGGGCCAATTTGTAAAAGGAATGAGAATGTCAAAAACAGTGGCACCTTTCACTGAAGTTAAAACTGGTATTAAATTTCAGATTCTTCATTTTAAGCTCACAAAATACTGCTGGTCTTCTGCCTGATGCTTGATACTATGCTATTTGATGACTCTTCAATTAAAGATACACTCAAGGCCTGATTATCTGAGCAGGTGGAAAACAGATACACGCAATAACACTCAATTCCAAAAAGTGGTAATGTGGCTGTCTCTGGGTCCCTCCCTCCCTGTGCTCACAGTGCTGGGGCCTGGCTCCATCCTTCCGGGGGACCGGCGGCAGCAGCCTGCTCTGCCTGAGAGGCTGGGTCACCGTCAACAGTGCATCTGAGCAGGTGATCTTCTTAAAAGGGGTGGGAGGAATTCAAGTAGAGAGCCATATTTGTTGTGGGGGTGAATGGGGGGTTGGGTGGGGGGTTTACATTTATTTACACACAGGTGTAAGATAAACAAGAAACCAGGAAATGGGCCTAAGGAGGAGCCAACCTAAGAGAAGTCCACCAAGTGCAGCCTCCCATTTCCTGCCCCTCAGCGGGTCATCACGTGGCCCTTGGACAAAGGAGGTGCGCGTCAGGTTTTCACTCAGATTGGTGTTTTGTAGGCAAATGCTTGCTTTCTCTTAGCTTATAGAAAGGATGGCAAAGATGAAGGGTGGGTCTGACTACAAGAGGGCAGAGCCAAAAATAATCTTAAGGGCTGTTAAAAACAAATGAGACGCATTTTGGAAAGTAATCAGAGTAAAAACTGATTTATCTAACAATTTATCACCTGAAGCTCTGTTAGCACCCATGCCATTGCCTGGCTCTGAGACCCTGCAAGTCTCCTGCCTTTGGAATCATCAGCCAAGAACCAAATGGTGTCCATTCTTATGCTTAAAGCATCTTCATACTTCGATTCTTTAAAACCTGGTCACTGTGTGTGGAACACCATGAAGCAACAATCTATCCCACAACTTGGCTATCTGGGAGAACCCTACACAATCCCCCAGCCAACCCCTTGTTTCCGGGCCCCTTCTTAAGAATGGACACCAGACTGGTCACCTTGACCGTGTTCCGGTCGCTGATGAGAATCTGCTCTTCGTTAATGTAGAAGTAGACGGGAGAAATGATGGTGAGGTTGGGGGCCGACCACTTGTCGAAGTTGATGATAAGCTGGAAGGAGATGTCGGGCAGTTTCTGGCAGATGGTGGACAGCACGAAGGCGCAGTTGGCTGGGAAGCGGAGGAAGGCGCCGTCGAAGGTGCGGAAGACGCCGCCGCCGGCCGCCAGGCAGTAGGAGGTCTTGGTGCTGAAGCAGCCGCGCACCCCGTTGCGCAGCGCGCACTCCTCGTCGGACTTGCACTGGCGCGGGTCGCACTGGATCAGGTTGCGACGGAAACAGCGGCAGCGCCGCGTGCAGTCGCTGTTCCAGAACAGCTGCTTGGGCTGGAAGAGAGGCGCCGTTTGCATTAAATTCAGACTGTGGTCAGGGCTGGAGACCCCAAAGTCCAGTCCCGCTGGTCTTTTATCAGGCTGGGCTAGCCTATCTTTAATAGGGCTGGAATTTGTAGGAGGCAGCAGTGGGGAAACGGTCTCAACTCAAAGGCTCCATCAGTTGCATGCAACTCAGACGCCAAACAATATGCAGTTTTGACATTTACTTATTTACTTATGTATTTATTCTTAAAGACAGGGTCTCATTCTATTGCCCAGGCTGGAGTGCACTGGCGCAATCACAGATCACTGCAAGTAACCTGGCATGCCTGGACTCAAGCTATTCTCCTATCTCAGCCTCCCTAGTAGCTGGAACTATAGGTACACGCCACCACACCCAGCTAATTTTTGTATTTTTTGTAGAGACGGAGTCTCACTATGTTCTTGAACTGCTGGGCTCGAGCGATCCTCCTGCCTCAGCCTCTCAAACTGCTTGGATTACCGGTGTGAGCCACCACCCCGGCCATAACTTGATTGATTTTAATAAAGAACTCTGAAATCTTTGTGGCTGGATTGTAGAACTAATCACAGTCAACCTGAATGTGCAGCTGTTAGAGGAACTAGGTAAAGAGGAAGAATATTTGGTAGAAAATATTCATCAAGGAATCGCACTTCTGACAAGTACAGACTCTGCTTCAAAGATGAAATTAAAATTCACTTAAGAATGATAAATTGGCCCTTCAAGTCTTAAACAGTAGTAAGAAAGCAATGACCAGCGCTTCTGATTAACCATTTCACATTTCACAATTCTCACCCTTCCTTGTGTCTCGTCTGCTTCCAACTTACTTCTGTTGGAAGTACCTTCATTCCCATGTGTCCTGAATGTGAGAGATCCGGAGAACACCTGGGGTCCATGAAAGGAACGTTTTGGGATCAGATCACCTGGGTTTCAATCTAGTCCTGTATCCCCGCCTGTGCCATCTTGAGTAACATCACTCACCTCCCCAGTGTCACTTTGCTCATTTCTAAATTGGAGATATTAATAGTATCCTGTGGTTGAGTGCAGTGGCTCATGCCTATAATCCCAGCACTTTGGGAGGTCGAGGTGGAAGGACTACTTGAGCCCAGGAGTTTGAGACAAACCTGAGCAACACAATGAAACCTCATCTCTACTTAAAATAATAATAATAATAATAATAGGCCGGGTGCAGTGGTTCATGCCTGTAATCCCAGCACTTTAGGAGGCTGAGGTGGGTGGATCACCTGAGATCAGGAGTTCGAGACCAGCCTGGCCAACATGGTGAAACCCCGTCTCTACTAAAAATGCAAAAATTAGCCAGGTGTGGTGGCACATGTCTACAGTCCCAGCTGCTCGGGAGGCTGAGGCAGGAGAATCGCTTGAACCTGGGAGGTGGGGGTTGCAGTGAGCCGAGATCGTGCCATTGCACTCCAGCCTGGGCGACAGAGCGAAACTCTGTCTCAAAATAATAGTAATAATAATAATGATAATAATAACCAGCATGGTAGTGCATGTCTGTAGTCCCAGCTACTCCAGAGGCTGAGGTGGGAGGATCGCTTAAGCCTGGGAGGTAGAGGCTGCAGTGAGTTGTGATCCTGCTGCTGCACTCCAGCCTGGGCAACAGAGAGAGACCCTATCTCAGAAGTAATAATAATAAAATGAAATTTAAAATAATGTCTTACAGGGCAGTTGTAAGCACTAACTTAAATAAGATGTATAAAACACACTTCCTGGCATAGGGTAGGCACTCAATAAATAGAAGCTGCTATTACAGGAGTAGAACAGCTCATCGTCTTTCAGATGGTGAAGAAATTATGCAACATTATATAAAATACCTACAACATAGCGTATCCTCAACTGGAGGCAGCTATTCTTTTCTTTTCTTTTCTTTCCCAGGAGTCCCACAACTAGAATGTTATTTTCTACTTTTCCCAAAACAGGCGGCAATCTGCAGGCACGACTCTGCTTGGTAGGGTTTGCATTCTTGATGTTGCACTTGCTCTAGACTAAGAATTCCAGGAAACTGTTGGAAATTGGTCATGATTGTCCAAGTGGGAGGTGGTACCAACAAATAGACTGTGTCAGACAGATGTGGGCACTCAATGCATTATCGACTTACCAAAATAGTGTTATCCAGAAAAGATCTTTCAACAGCACAAAAAGGCCTATGTTTCTGTCTGGTCAGTTTTCTGCTTTAACTAGAGACATCAAAACCCTGGATATCAACTACAGATATGACTCAGATTCAAGGGTAAATAGATAGAGGAGAAGATCTTCCAGAACAACTTTCCTGATTGCAGTGCACTTCAAGATGCTATTGCTGATTCTTTCATCCTCAAAGTGAAGTCATTGCTGGAACTAAGTCTACTCTCCTTCCAGACTTACATAACATATTCTGGGTGCCAACAGCCTCACAAATTGACTTCATTTCTCTTATCAGATTTATAGAATAACTGAGTGGATGGTTTGGCCTCTCCCTGATAAGAAGTCAGACATTACAGTGGTGAAAAGAGAAAAATAACTTGATGTATGTGGATATGATAAAGGGTAAATAATTCATCCACAAGAGAATCTGATCCTGAAACGAGCATCACAGTAAAGTGGCTGGCCCAACGCTGCTTTCTTCACCTTAATCACACATGACAATGACAGCTGGGTGATCACTCTACATGCTAATAGCCAGGCATAGTCTCTATTCATTTCCAAAGAAATTTATTCTATGAACAAGCCCCCAAGCGCTTTGGAATGGTGGCAAGTAGATGTGGATTCTTTGTTCTCTGAGTTTCCTGCTTCCCGGATGTAAGCTGTTGTCAAAATCCACTGAGGTTCTGATGAAAAACTGTTCATAATGTTTACACTGTAGTACTAATAGCAGCCAAGAGCTGACCATGCTTTTCCTGAGAGTCCCAAGGGCTTTTATTTGCATCCTTTCATTAACACGCCTGGATTTTTCGTTTACAAAATGTTTCTCAAGAGAATAACAAAACAACAATAACAATAGCAGCTCCCAATTATTGAAGGACTCGATGCCAGGCAGTAGACTAGGAACCCAGCATAGATTATTTATCCAACAGCCCTACTGGGTTGGTATCATTAGTCACATTTCATTCACAGGGAAACAGACGCTCAGAGAAATGACAGCGTTTGCTCAGTGTCACACCTCCAGCGGTGGTACTGCTAGGATCGAACCCAGGTTTCATTGAATTATGCCACACTGACACTCAGGATGCCTGCCGAGGGTGCATGGCACAGTTGATAGATGGATAGGTTTTGGTAAGTCTCCGGGCTGGGGAACACAGTTTATGGAGTACTTTTTGAGTTTTGAGCCTGATTGTATCTTCTCCTCAACTGTGAGAAAACAGAATTCATTAATTTTTTCCACATGTTCTACCTTTTCCTTTCAAATAATATTTCTAAGAGCTCATTTCAACACCCCCTCTCCCAAAAAGCCTCCTTTGATTAGTTCCACTATTTTACCTTACTTCCTCCCTGTCTTTCTAATATAGCATTTAAATAAATTTTCCACTGAAAGTGAAATTGAGGGTCACTTCCACATTTCTTTTATTTATCCCCAAAGTTAGGGCAACTTGAATGAGTCAATGCATCTTTACAAAAAGGAGTTACTATTTATTTTTCGCCTAGTTGATTTCCAATTCAGACATTTCAGTTAGATTTATTTTAAATGCTACTATTCTTTTTCACTTAAAATTGATTAGTTCTGTAGGGTATTATTTTTCACTTGCTGATAGGTTATTTTGTAACTGTTCTCCTGTTCTTTAACGTACATTTTCTCTCTCTTCTGAATAGATTTTTAAGATCCTCAAGGCAGGGGACATGCTTTCTCATCCCCCACAATACCACCAACACAGTGCTTTGCAAACAGCAGATACTCAATTATTCGCAGTTGTTAACCATCTAACTTGCCAACATACGGTTTTGATGTCATTTAAACAGGGAATGGGCTTGAGGTCGAACCATGAACTAAATGCCTTGTCTATTCAAGAGCTTTTCTAGCTTAGTATTATGGAATTCTAGCTTAGTATTATGGAAAGATTACAAAGTCCAAAAAGTGAAATGATTTCGTGAACTAATATGTTTTATTGATAAACATCTGCGAAGGGCATCTTCATAAACTCTATGTTTAAACCCGTGTAGGGGGCGTCGCAGAGGGTGGGATGTGGGGGCACCACATTAGCAGTCCAGACCAAACTCTGGGGATGATCCACAGTGACAAATGGCACACGTGGAGATGGCAGCCACAGCTACCCTCACGGAGCCTCAACAGCCAGAAGAGGGAAGGCTGCCCCACTCAGCCTCCAGCTCCATATTTTCCAGTGACAAATGTCCTTAGCTAAGACAGCTACAAATGTCAGATTCACAGCTACCATATTTCCAAACTATAGCTGTATCTGAAGCTTTCAAACTGAGATTTACAGGACAGAAAACAGAGAAAGGCACGACAGAGACACACAAATGTGAGTGAGCAGGGGAGGCAGAGCACCAGAGACCTTGCCAATGTGGAGGAGGGAGGAGGGAGACACTCAGGTGCTTTTCTGACATTCAGTGCCCAAGAGCATCATCTGAACAGTGTGCTTAGCCTCTCTACCCCCTATCCCACTCCCCTGCCATGAACATGATGCTCTTCATAATGAAGTGGGAAAATTGGTCAATCTGACCAACCTCTTAGAGTTGGAGAGGAATCTGATCATTGGCAAGGAGGACACCAGGCTGGCCTCCCATACCTCGTAATATTTGCCATCGGAGTAGCAGCCGCAGCTGTGGGGCAGGATGCAGCTCTTGCCGTTGAGGACGTAGCCAGCGTCGCACTGACAGCCCTCCACGCAGTAGTGGCTGCAGTCACTCTTCAGGCGGATGGCGGCACAGCGGGGCTGGCAGACACTTACGCAGCTCTCGTAATGGCTGTTTGGAGGGCAGGTGACAGCTGGAACAGGACAGACAAGTCAAGACTCACACGATCACAAGGCACCGAGGAGGGTTTTCTCACGGCCACTGCTCACCTACTCAGGGGGATGAAGGGCACAGGGAGAGGCAGGAGGTAGGAGGTCTGCCGCCTTTCTTCATTACTGCCCTCTTCACTCACAGAAAGCCTGGGTCTGATTAGTTGCCTTTTAAATAAAGGGCCAATGTGCAGATGGAGGTGGCTGGAGCTTCTCACATCATGGTCATCCTCTCCTCAGCCTGGCCATTGAGATCCTCTATTGCCTGCCACCTAAACCCACCCCGCATCTGAATCTCCAGTTAGACATGTCACCTGATAACCTCTCAGGGCACCCACACTCCTCCTGCCTCTAGGTCTTCGTTCACACTGATCTTTCTTATTCATGCCCTCCTTCATCCTCTGAGCCTATCCAAATTCCTGGTTCTTCAAGTCCCAGTGGGAGTCCCAGCTTACCCATATAGCTCTCCCTCTTAGACCAATGTCAGCTCCTCTACACCCCAGAGCTTCTACAGAACCTTTTTCTAAGCCAGCAGTTTACCATCCATGGATGCCTGAGCCCCATGATCTCTGAGAAGGCAAATGTACACTCTGTGTGTGTGTGTGTGTGTGTGCATGAGTACACATGCTGGCGTGAACGTGTGTGTGTGTGTTTGTGTGCACCAGTACACGTGCTGGCGTGCACGTGTGTGCATGTGCACATGTCTGTGCAAACTGACTCACATCAATTATGTTCTACCATTTTTCAAATGCATCTAGATGCTTCTACAGAAGGCAAGTAGGGTCCTGGTGAAGGGTGTGGGCTCTGGAACCAGCTGTAAGAGACCCAGAGCATCACCCGGGCTCTCTGAGCTTCAGCTTTCTTCTCTATAAATACAGATACCAATAGCATTCGCTTCATGCCTGGTTGCAAAGGATTAAGTGAGTCTGTGTGCTCAGGACGGTGGCTGGCACATAAGTGTTCCATAAGTATTAGTCAATCATTAAAGATAGGTTTGCTTAAAAAGTTTTGTAGAAGCTATTATCTCAATCAATGTATACTAAAAGCACAACTACCATTGTGTGGGAATGTCTACCCTATACTGTATACAGTATCTATATGGGGGGTTATTTCATTTATTAAATTATCTAGTGGTAACATCTACTTTTAGAGTACACAGTTCTATGAATTTTAACACATGTTTTGATTCATATAACCACTCTCACAATATACCATATGTTTTTTAAAAACATTTGTAGTTTAATACATAATACTTGCATAGCGTAGAAAATCCAAACCATACAAGTAAAAGCATAATGAAATGGCAACCTCTGATACCAAACTATAGTCCATTTTTCCAGAAGTGTTCTATGCATATACAAGCACCCATTTGTGTGCGTATGTATGCACACAAGCATATGTGTATGCCCTGCCCATTATTTTTTGCATAAATGGGAGCATAATATATACACATTTCTGCTCATTGCTTTCTTTATGACAATATTCATTTCATTTATCCTCAAATTATTGCTTTTGCGCTGCTGCATGCTGAGTGTATTTTATATGTTTATGCTGATGCTGCAGTGAACATCCCTGTACGTATATCTTTGCCCTCATGAGTAAGGGCATCTGCGGAATAAATTACTGAAAGTGGAATTACTGGGTCAAATGGTATGAATGCCACTAAGTTGCCTCTAAAGAGGCTGTGCCAATTTGTCTTCCTCCCTGCACTGTTGGAGGAGGTTTGTTTTCCCACACTCTCCTTGATTGTCTATCACCAAATTGTCTGATCCTTGGAAACAAGCTTAAAATACTATATGTGCTGTCTCCTTATGCTATATGTGTATTATTATTATTATTATTATATATCCTTATTTAGTTTGCATTTCTTTGTGAGGTTGATCCTCTTGCTTTCATTTGTTTATAATCCATTCGTATGTCTTTTTTTGTTAACTGCCTTCTCATATCCTTTTCATATTTCATGTTGTTGAAATTTTTATTATTAAATTATAAAAGTTCTTTAAAAATTAAAATAGGCCAGATCAGGTGCAGTGGTTCACACCTGTAATCCCAGCACTTTGGCAGTCCAAGGCAGTGGATCACGAGGTAAAGAGATTGAGACCAGCCTGGCCAACATGGTGAAACCCTGTCTCTACTAAAATTACAAAAATTAGCCAGGCATGGTGGCGCTTGCCTTTAGTCCCAGCTACTTGGGAGGCTGAGGCAGGAGAATTGCTTGAACCCAGGAGTTGGAGGTTGCAGTGAGCTGAGATCGTGCCACCGCACTCCAGCCTGGTGACAGTGAGACTCCATCTCAAACAAACAAAAAAAAAGAATTAAAATAGGCCTTTGTGGTATGTCGTATGTGTTACAAAATATTAATCATTTGTCTTTTGACTTTGCATTCATTTTTAAATAATTTTCTAACTTTTTTTTGAAGTTGTTTATCTCTCTGCCATGGAAAGATGTAAAATTTTTAATGTAATGAAATTTATCAAATTTCCCTTTTAACTTTGGATAATTTGTTCTGAAACATTCTCTCCACTGCAAGATTATCAAGAACACTCCTTTGTTTTCTTCTAGTATTTTTGTGATTTAATTTTTTTATGTGTAATCTTTGTTCTGCCTGGATTTTATTTTGGAGTAAGAAATGAAGGAAGGATTTAGCTTTTCCCAGCTAGTTTGCCCTTTGACCTTTTACTATTTACTGAATAACAAAGATGTTTTCCCAGTACTTTGAAATGCCAACTTTACCATATGCTAATTTCTCTTTAGTGTTTGGGCTTGTTTCTGCACTTTCTCTTCTTTCCCTTGGTTGGTCTTTCTGTTCATGTGCCAGTATTCACTTGTTTTATTTTTATTATTTATTTGTTTAACTTGTCCATATGCCCGTGTTAACAGTGACTGAAGGTCTGTAATACACTGTAATATTTGGGAAGAGGTATTACTAATTTAGAGATGTTTGTTATTTCAAGTATTTCAAATGGGTCTATTTCTCCAACTGGATGATAAACACCACGTTTCACACTCTGATTCTTCCATGCCACCCCAAACAGTGTGAGAACATGGCAGATGGTTAAGAAACACTTGATTCTTGGAAAACAAACTTTCAGATTCCTAGTACTGATCCACTGCTTCTCTCTCCCCACCAAATGATATACTGCGAGCTGTGGAGTGATGACCTGGGCTCTGCACCTGGATTTGTACCATGGTCAAGAATGTGTCTCTTGCCATACCCAGCATCTGTGCCTTGGTAGACAGGATGAATGGTGCCCCTAAAAAGCAATTCAGCTCAACAGAATGGACAGGGGCTTTGGAATCAGACCAACCTGGATTTGAGGCCTCGCTCTGCCATTAAGCAGTGTCACTATGGACAGGTCACTTGCTCTCTCTAAAACTCTGTTTTCTCATCTATAAAACTGGGATCATAATATCTCCCTCATCAAGTAGTTATCAAAATAAAATGAGATATAATTCATAAAGCTCCTCATATAGTGCCTGGTACTTCAATAATAACTTCTGCAATTCATGGTAGTAATAGTTGTAATCGTAGAAGGAATTTTTTTTTAACAATTATTCAACAGGAATTTATTAGATGTTTGGAGAAATACGTAAGACAAATCTTAATTATCAGACTTTGTACCCAGCACTCTGAAGTAGCAGCAGCTGCCTCCAATAAAAGGGAAAATGATGATGACAACCAACTTTGGCCACAAGTTAGGCACTGGGTGACCAGGCTCAGAGAGGCAGCATTGCACAGAAGGGAGAGCACTGTCTCAGGAGCCACTTTCCAACTTACCCAGGCCACCTTCCTCGGGAAAGTGACTTCATTTCTCTGAGCTTCAGTTTCTTCCTATAGAAAATGGGATTATGAGTAGTGCCTACTTGACAGGGTTGCAATGAGAAGTAAATGCATGAGTCCCCAGATCCCACTTAGAACCTGGCACATAGTGAGAGCTAAGGAACTGTCATTTATTCCTTTTTTATTTCCTTCTCTTTCTCCTCTCACCATTGAATGCCCTAATTACAGTCCCCCATTAAGGGACTGAAAGAATGATAGACTCAGCTCCATGAATTTTAAGGAGGGGCTAGTAATTAAGACAATTTACCTTCCCTTCTCCCTGTAAGCCTATTTGCTCAACTTAGGTTACAAGATTTTCCAATGAGTTTACAAATAAGGTAATTGAGTAATAAATTATCCCATTGATAGGAACGGTCAGATCATTGAAAAACACCAGCATTCTACCTTGTTACCAAAAAAGCACAAGTTTGATGGGCAGTTCTAGGTTAACCCCTTTGCTCCTAAAGCACCATTTCTCATATCAAGCATTGGATGAGATGCTTGGATTAATTTTTGGTAGAACGAGAGTTGGAGAGAGATGGGGCCTGTCCTCACATGATGTGGAGTCATATCAGCTACAGTTAAAACAATCCTATTCTTAGGTCAAATGGCTGAATTAGGACTCAGTCTCCCGAAGCTTTTCTCTGCTTCTGAGATTCAAAATGGAAAAGGAAGTTGCCTCTAACCACGCCCTCTCCCCCAACCTGACCTCCATACCAGCTTTAAAACATATATTTTTTCTCCTATTTTAGTTTTTCTTTTTGCCATTCATTACCACCATCTCCTCAGGTGCTCTAACTTTTGGATCTTTACCCCTATCTTGAAATGTCAAGGTAGGGAAGGTCTAAGTCTCCTTGTGATGGGAACGATTCTAAGTTACCTGCTGGCCCTGGCGTATCAGCCTGGGACGTGCTGGTGGGAAGCTGGTAGAAGGCAAGGGATAGGACCCGAGACTGAGGATGAGGCAGGGCAGACTCAGCTCTGGGTACCATGGGTAGAGCTCCCATTACTAGCAAGCCAGGGTAGAGAGGAGGCAACCAATGTTTGGACAGAAATTTGGGAGGGGAGAGGAAAGGGTTGCTGGTAGAAGGGAGAGAAAGACAAGAAAAATCACCTTATTATCCTTTATCCCTAGCCAAGCTTTGTTGTGGGGGCCTTTCTTTCTTGGGGGTAAGGTTGTGAGGCCTTGCTGACTCAATTTCTTTTCCTTCTCATGAGTGACAAAAATTAAGACCCATCAATTGAGGTGAGAATTCCTGGCATTAGCCCCTGTGTGCATTTCCCTATTTGTTGCAGTTGGAAGCATTGGTTTGTGGCATGCCTGTCCCCACCCCAGCCACCCTGAGAGCAGTACACCCAGCATGGCGTGGCTGCAGGTGAAGAGGGAAGTCTCTGTAACATGTCCCAAGGGGAAACAGGCGAGCTTTCCCTTCCGAAACAGCTTCCCCATTCTGCACCATGTTTAGGCCTCTGGGTCCAAAGCTTGGTTTTCTGATTTAGAGGAAGACAAGCTCTCTGGTCTTACTGGAATGACCCCAATGAATCCAGAGTAGCTCTGGGGATTTACCCAGACCCGAGCTTTCTTATAGGTGTATTTATTTTATTGAAGTCATCAGAGGCCAGTTTGTCTGGACTGTCATCCCTACTGGCACCATTCCCTACCCTGCCTGGCCTCACCCACTCAGGGACTGAGCCTGGATGAAATGGGGTTGGCATCTGTTCCCTGCCTTCATCTTCCTCCCACCCTTCCCTTACAATCGACATGAATCCAGTTGTGTGGAATGTAAACTGACTGTGTGAGCGTTAAAGCACAATGCTGTTTCTGGTTTTTCATCTGAATTTCCTTTTCCAGGATGAAGATGGGAGTTGATTCTCTGGGGACCCTGCTGTATCACTTATTTAGAGCTCTATGCATTCCGGATCAATTTGTAGTTTTAAAAGAGCTACAGACCTTCTAAAGGGAATATGCTTTTTAAAGAAATATGCTATTATTAATGAGATTGAGACAGGAAAATAGATCAAAGCAGGTTAGCTAAAGACCAACAGTGGTTTTTTTCCCCCAAGTTTTTCCTGTTCTTATGTGCTAAATGCAGGTAAATTATCCCAGTACATAGTCCAGCAGTATAGTATATGGGTTGGGAGCCTGGGCTTTGGGTTAGAAGCTCAAGTCCTGACTTTGCCACTCAGATTATACGACCTTAGGCAGTTACTTCATTCCTCTGAGTTTCAGTTGCTCCTTGACTAATTGGGTCATTGAGAAGAATAAATGAGGTATATTGATAAAATGTTTAGCATGGGGTCTTGGCTCAGAGCAAGCCATTAATATAACAATACCGCTTAGAATGCACAGAGTGCGCCTGGCTTTCAATTACCTAATTGGATCCCCTGGACGTTTCTGAGGCATAAACAGTAAAGGCAGCATTACCACTGCTTTATGGAAGGGGAAACTGAGAACTAGGGAGGAAAAGTGAATTGCCCCAAGGTCACACAGATCCTTAAAGACAGAGTAAAGGCTAGAATCCAGGGGCTCTAGTTCCTTCTCTAATGTACTCTTAATATTCTGCTCTGTTTCATAAACACAAAGACTGAAACATGACACGTATGAATCAAATAGAATAACATGCTTAGACAAAGCATGTGGATTATTGACACAAGGATGGGCCCATGAGGTGCTGCTAAAACTTATCCTTCTTTCATTAACCTCTTGTTAGCATTCTATTGCGAACTTTGTGCGTCCAAATGCCATGTGCGATACTCTGTGATTTATATGCATGACCTTATTTCATCCTCAGGGTAACCCATGAAATAAGTGATATTAACTCCATTTTACCAATAAGGACATGGAGGCTCCAGGAGGTTACATGTCATGCTTCATTCAGATAACAAACTCAGTTCCAAAGTGCATATCCTTAAACTGCTACTCAATATGTTCTGACTTCTAGGGAGATGGAAGACTAGCCTTCCCAGAGCAATCAAGAAAGAAGAGAAGCTACAAGGAGCGACAATGAGAAGGACTCACTGCAGGATGTGTAGTTCCTCCAGCCAGTCACCGTGATCCCCTGAGTCTGGCAGGTGCTGGCGTAGTTCTGCAGCCAGCTACAGGCGGTCTGCACCGCGCCCCCATCGATGCAAGAGTCAAACAGGCAGTTCTTGTAGAAGAAGGTGGGGTTAACTTTGCTGTGACACTTGGAGAAGCCAGCATTCTGGTTGGGGATCAGGCTGCACAGCTGCTGCACTTTGGAGAAACCTTCTACCTTGGCACAGGACGGACAGCGGTCCCCACAGCCCACCTGGCAGAAGGTGTCCCTCTTCACCCAGCTCTGCCCAAACTCATTGACGCTGGATGCGAGCAGACCTATGGGCATCTCCAGGTCGTCGTCAGGGTTGCCGTTGTAGCGGCCGCACAGACCATAGGTGCTGTTCTGCATGCTCCGAGGGACTGTGATGGACAGGAAGGTCTTCCAGTCATATACAACCTTCAGCCCAAAATCAGTTTCCACCACCACGTGGAAGCCAAAGGAAAAGATATTTATCTTTCCTTGCCCCAGCTTCAGGGGCAGATAGAGCCGTTCACTGTTGACCTATAAGAGGAGAGATGAGGGGGAGAAACACAGTTGGCCCAGAGATTTCCCAGCTCTTCTCCTAACAATGAGTCTCTTGAAAGACAAGTCCCAGAGGGAAGTTGGAGCAGGTTGAATGTAGTCTTTGCACGTACTGTTGTTTATGTCAGTCAACTATTATTATTAGGATTTGAACAGATGCAAATGACTATCCTTGGTACACTAATATACTTATTTATTTCAGTGCCTTCTGTTTACATAGAATTATTTCCCCCAGGAGTTCAAATTGTTTTCTCCAAGGTAATGTAAAGGTAATAAGAATTCAATTAAAGTTTAGACTGAAATACCAAAACATAGAACTCTTGTGTTTCTATTTCTAGCTCTACCATGGAATTTATTTGAGGCAAGCCCCAGTGTATTAATTCCTTCGAGATTTCTTTTTTCTTTAAGGATGGCTTCACTTTGCTGTTCCCTCTGTCTGAAATGCCACTCTCCGCCCATCAACATCCCTCTCATCCTCCAGACCCTGCTCCAATGCTGCCTCTTCTGTAAGGCAAGATTTTCTGAGCCCGTGGTCAGAATTAATCACTCCCTTGTCTGGGAAACCAGGGCAGGTTATTTATACTCCTCTTGTATTCCTCTCTACCGCTGGCCAGGATCAAGCCTGCAGACACTGTATTGCAGCACACATCACAATCTGCCTTATGTTATGACTGGTGTACGCTCTTCCATCTCACCTACAAGATTATGGGCAACTTGAGGGCAGGAACCACATTTTACTGATCTTTATGCCCACCTTCCCCTCATTACCCCCCAGGCACCCAGCACAATGTCTCCCACGGAGGGGGCACTTGACATACGTTTCCTCCCACATATTTTTAAATTCAGACAAGAGGGAAATCCCTAAACAGTAAACTCCAGGACTGCACTGCCCTTGAACTATTTTGATTCAGAGGAGCCAAATTCTACAGCCTGTGGCCAGGTTAGTGCATGATGGAAGATGGACAGGCAGCTTGCTCACTGCAGCAAGGGCTCACGGGGGAGGTGGCATGCCTTGTGGGAGAAGCAGCTGTTTTAAGATTGCTCTGACCAGAAATCCCTTCCCCCAACCTCCTTCCTCTCTCTCTTGGCTGACACCACTTTCCACGCCTTCTCCTGCCTTGGTTCAGACTCTCATCACCTTTCACCTTGACTGTAGCGTACTCTCCTAACTTGTCTCTCTGGCCCCAGGATTGCCCCTCCGTTCGGTCACTACCACCACGCCAATAATCTTAATGCAATTGAAAGCAGTTAATCCAATCCTGAAAGGCCTCTCCAGGGCTTGAGTAAAGTGTCTGATATTCTTAGCACTTCACCCTGGGCTCTCCAAGAACCGGCCCTGCCTCTCAGATCCACCCCATTGGCTTCCTGCACACCAGCAACACCCAACAGTTTGCAGTTCCCTAAATGAACCAAGCTGTGCCATTCCACCCTGCATTTCCTGTGCTGTGAGTGTGATGGATGCTTTCCGTGCTCCACCCAGGGCCCCCAGTCCCAGCCCTGCGACTATGGGCTAATGATAACTCACAGCCGGCCTTGGCCCCATGGGAACCATGTTGTCCAGAAGATTCTGACCCCCTAATCCAAGAGTAGCCCTTGGCCAATGACTGGCTGACACTGGGAGTCGAGCGCCAGGGCTCCCAGTAGCCCAGGCTAAAGCTGTTCTGTAGCTTGGACCACAGCCCTGCTGAGCTCTCTTGACCTGGTGCTATCCTCACTTTCCCAAGATTTCCCACCTCACACTTTGCTTCTCAGGAACCTGACCTAAGACAACAGGGATGCCCTTGACCCCACCTTTTTCCTGGGGCAATGCTCACCCTTCAAAACTCAACTATCTCCTTCTGTGAGTATTCACTGAGGCAGAATTCATTCATTCATTCAGTAGACATTGATTTGGCACCACTGAGTGCCAGGCACCGTGCTAAAGGCTGGGATACAAAACATATGGCCTTTTCCTAGGAGCTCATAGGCATGTGGCAGAGGGAAGCACACAGACAGATAACAATACCATGTGATAAAAGCAATGATAGAGGTAAACAGATGCACAGGCACCAGCCTTAGCCTGGGCACAAAATCAGGGCTGCCTGCAGAAGACAATGGCCACACCCGGTCTCGAAGGAGGAGGAGGAGTTGGCCCATCAAGGAGCGGTGGGAGTGAAGACAAGGGAATTCGAAGTAAAGGGCTCACTCAGTCCCAGCAAAGGCCCAGGTAGATAAGGGAAAAATATCCTGATAAATATGAATAATTACAGCAATTTAGTGCTGCTGGGGCATAGCGCGTGGCCTTGGGAGTGGTGGGAGATGAAAATGGACAGGTGGGGAGGGCCTGGATCATGAAGGGCCTTGTATCCAGTACACACATGGCAAAGCGGCCTATGAGATAAAGCCTGCAAAACACCCATTTGTTTTGTAAAACAAAAGCATCAGCAATCTTAGTAAGAGAATTTAAGTAGGAAGATGAGGCCAGAATTTGGATTGCAGAAACAAATAGCAAATAAAGTAACAAACAGGAGATTCAGAAGCACAGATGATGCTCTTAAGAGTCTGACCAGAAATGGAAGGAGAGAGATTGGATTGAAGCTAGCGGGGAACTGGGGGCAAGGCTTGTTTGAGAATGAACATGTTTATGGGTTGAAGAGAAGGATGCTGTAGAAAGACACAGAAGGGAGAGGAGACAACAGAGGGCCAAGATCCCAGGGAAGGCAACAAAGAGATGGCAGAGGGGAAAGCAGCCATGGGAGGAGAAGAGATGCCTCATTCTCGGCACTTGGAAGGGAGGAGGTGGAGAGGATGCAGTGATAGTCATTTAAGGGACAAGGTGCATGGAGGGTGAGAGGAGGAGCGAGATCAGGCCATGGAGACTCTGATCTATCCTGAAAGTTCACAGCGAATAAAGTAAAAGCCTTGCACTCAGAGGCCAATTGGTGCCAGCTGGCTTTTCTTCCTAAGTTACCTTGCATTCTCTATTTCTGGCTACCTGATGTCACGCAGGAGGCAATGCCTTGGGGAGGCAATATAATTGGATGAAGCTAAAGGCTTGCAAATTCTGCCATTGCCAAGGAGAGCTTTGAGAAAGGAACACCCTCGACTCAGACAGGCTCGGCTTCTCTGTGTCTCAGAAACCCCACGCATGCCGCCTCCACCCTGGCACCACTGCCCTGCCTCTCTGTGAGTGAGAAATGGAGGAAAAGAGGGAGCTCAGAGGCAGGAGCTCAGAGGCAGGAGGTCAGAGGAAAAGGGAGAGGCTGGAATGGCAACAGGCTTGATGGATGGAGGAGAAAGTCGCAGAGGATGATGAGAAGGTGTGGGAGTCGTCGGGGGAAGTGTATTTCAAATATTTAAGTATTGGAAATAAGACCACATATTGGGGTTTTTGGAGACAGTTTTCCTTTAAACAACAGACCTTGACCTAGTTCTCCAACAAGATCTTCTGCAGCAAAGTCTCCCTGCATCCCTCACTTTGCTACCCACTCCGAGTCTTCACCAATATTTCCTTTTCGTGGACACCTTCACCTCCTTCTTGGCCTGGCAAGTGTAATCCTCCAGTGATCAACTCTGGGTCTTCTCTTCCAGGAAGCCCTCCCTGAGGTCCTCGCAGCTGATTTAGGCAACCCCTCCTCTGTGCTCTCACACCCTCCGTGAGCAACATTTTTGTAGCTCTTCACGTTACACAGACATTAATTGCCAACATGTCTGTCTCTAGCACTAGACTCTTTTAGGACAGAGGCCATATTTGATTCATTTTTCTACCCCCAGGACTTGGTAGAGAATAAGCATCAATAGAAGCTCATGACACTAAACCAAGCCAGAGTGATGCTCAAAACCCCACTCTTCTGGCAATAAATGATAAAGACACAGGCTACGAGGACCCTGAAAACCTCCCCGTTGGCCAGAATCATGTCAGACTTGGCTGTGATGAAGCCTGGGGGTAGGGGCAGGAGTGAGGCAGTCTCTGATGAGCTCTGGCTGTGGATGGCTGAGATGGGTTATGGCGGTGCCCCCAGGAGTGGCTCACCTTCTGCAGCTCACCCCCCTACCCTGTCTGGTCTGTAGATAGCACATTTATTTCTAGCTTCTCTTGGCTTAGTGGATTTTCCCATGTCCTGTGGTGCTGCTGAATGCAGGGAAAGGTCAGAGTCATAGAAGAACCCTGTGTCCCAAGGAAGCACTTTCTTATCACCCTCCATTTCTGAGGGCCCCAGCAGTGACCTGCACTCTAGGCTGTGTTTTACCCAGCACTTCATTTCACACTGTCATCCTAACAGCCATTATTCTTCAGGCTCAGGGAGAGATGGTGACTAATAAAAACATCATGGGAAAACAAATGCAAATCATTGAATAAGCAGATTCTGCAATGCATTTTAATAATCTGAAGTAACTGTTAAATCTATCCCCTATGCCTCGAAAGAAAAGAACCCTCGATGCACCCTGAACTTGGTCTTCTTGTCAAGAGTTTGAAAGCTGTATACTCTGTTTCCAACTTGAGCACTTAGGACATCTCAGTGACTTAGAAAGAAGTACCCTAGCAAGAACTCCCCCCACCTCTTTAATCCATTTCTCCTTGACCCCCTGTTGTGGGTTACACTGTGTTCCCCCAAAACAAATGTTGAGACCTTAACCCCCAGGACCTGTGAATGGACTGATTGGAAATAGGGGCTTTGTCGATGTGATCAAGTTAAGATGAGGTCACCCTGGATTAGGTGGGGTTAACTTCAGTGAATGGTGTTCTTAAAAGGAGAAGGAGATTTGGACACAGAGAAAACAGGAGACACAGAGGGAAGGAGGCCATGTAAAGATGGAGGCAGAGACTGGAGTTTATGCTGCCACAGGGTAAGGAACATTGAGGATTGCCCACAGCCACCAGAAGCTATGAGAGAGGTAGGGGGTGGTGCTTCCCCAGGACCTCCTGGGGAGTCTGAACCTGCCACCACCTTGACTTTGGACTTACAGCCTCCAGAACTGGGAAAGAATGAGTTGCTGTTGTTTTAGGCCACCCAGTCTGTGGTATTTCATAATGGCAGACCTTAATAAACTAATTCACACCCCCCTCTCCATCTCTCTGTGAGGAAGAAGTCTGCTGTGTGGTCTTGGGACTTCAGCAATAAGTGCATCTTGTGAGACTGGGGCAGAGCACATGCCTGGAAGGAGAGCTAACCCACTGGGGGCTTAACCCTAAAGTAGAGGGAAAGGGAAGGAAATGCCTAGAGACAGTGGGAAGTCGTTTATTGTGAAGGAGAGGGAAGGGTAGCATGAAAGAAGAGTAGGTGCTCACGAGGACCCCACAGTCTATACCTGAAAAGAACTGGGAGGATGTCTGAAGCCAACATGCGTAGCCTCAGGTGTCGAGGTACCTAAATGCAGACAGTGTGTAACACGAGGCAGAAAACACAATTCATCTTAAACTAGATGAGACAGGACCCATGAACAGATTATATTTTAAAAGAAAAGAAAAACCTGAAAGGCAGAAGAGCAGCGAGTATCAAAGAGATAAGTAACTGCATGAAAACACCTAAATCTAAGGGTGGAAAGACATCACAAAAGGAAACAAAGAGTAAAGGACAAATACAACGCAAGCAATGTGGGCAAAACGACCGATACATTTGTTTTAACGTAAGATGAAAATGGATAGAGGGAAGTTGTCATAATGAGTAGCTTTGACTATCCAAACATCTAGAAATCTTATGTGGCTGAAAGCCAAGACTCTGACACAGTCCTAACTTGCCTCAGTGGCAATGTAACCTCTCAGATTGTTGAAGCAGTAACTAGCACTGTGACAAAATCACGGGAACCCTGGAAGAAAGGGGTTATTGTGCTGTTTCATTCATTCTTTTTTTGGGGGGTCGGGGGAACAGAGTCTCACTCTGTCACCCAGGCTGGAGTGCAATAGCATAATTTCACCTCACTGCAATCTCCGCCTCCCGGGTTCAAGCATTTCTCTGCCTCAGCCTCCCGAGTAGCTGGGATTACAGGTGCCCACAACTATGCCTGGCTAATTTTTGTATTTTTAATAGAGACGGGCTTTCACCATCTTGGGCAGGCTGGTCTTGAACCCTTGACCTTCTGATCCACCTGTCTTGGCTTCCCCAAGTGCTGGGATTACAGACATGAGCCGCCATGCCCAGCCTCATTCATTCATTTGACCAGTGTTTCGAGTGTCACTAGGTGCAGGGGGTTGCCCATTCATTCAACATAAAGATGAATTAGGTATGGTTCCTGCCCTTATGAAGCCCATGATTAGAAGTGAGAGAGCTTTAGACATGAAGATCACGAAAAACACAGCCTGATGAATGCAATAATGGCTACTGGAATAAACTGTTAGGATGAGCAGAAAGGAAAACAACTGGAATTTAGGTTTGTGGTGTGCAAGCAAGGGAAGAGGACAACACAGTGAAATTGCTCCCTTAGATGCTAAAAAGGAAGATTTTCAATAAACTTGAAAGGCTTGGGAACCTCTCTTTGTCAGAGAAGGAAGTTGAAGAAATCCCGAGGCAGAAAAAGAAGTCAGTATAGTTGCCCAGGGAACTCTTTAGTTAGGTTTAGATAGTTTAGTTCAGTATAGCTCAGAATTTCTAACACAATGTATACAAGATGAAAAAGAGTCCCTTTAGAGATAGAAAAATTATGACACAGACCTGTGATGATAATGTCAAGAAGGCAAACACCCTAAATCAGCTCTCTGAAATGCTAAAGCAGAGGTCGTTGGCTTGCTTCTTAGCATTTCAAGTCATGTGCAGAGCAGGACCCTGGAGAAAGAATGGCTGGGCCTGTGGCTGGGGCTGATGTCTGCAGGCCAGACGAGGAGTGCATAGAGCTCCTCAGCCCCACTGCCCCTGTCTTCGTGGTCAAGGAAGTGCTCTTTGGGTGAAAAGGGTGGGAAGCTTAGAAAGAGTGAGTTGAAGCCTAAGTGAGTAAAGGGATTGTAGGAGAGCCACGAGTCCTCCAAATGTGTGAACTTACAAATCCTGTGGGTGCCAAAAGGGAGACCAGGAGAGATGGAGGGAGGCCAGAACAGGTGAATATCACCCTGATCTCAAAAAAGGGAAGTGGGTGGACGAGGACAATAGCATCGGTTAGGGAGGCCTACTCTGTACAAGGTAGGCATTTCTTTTACAGGTGGAGTGACCAAGCTAGGAGGTTAAGTGACTGCCTGAAGTCACACAGCAGCCACCAAGCAGGGATGCTAACCCTGGTCTGTGCTCTCTCCAACATACTCCACTGCCACATGAAAGGCCCACTTCCAGAGCTGGCTCTGCCTCCTAACTTGGTGTATGTGACTTGGGCAAATCATTTTTTTCTCTGAGCCTCTGTTTCTTTCTCTGTAAGATGAAGTGACCGAAAATCTCTAGGGCCTCTCTCTGCTTTAATATACTATGATTTTCTTTGGATTCCGGACCTGCCTGATTCAACTGCAGCCTGGCTTGCTGACCCCATCCTTACGTCTCCACGGCTCCCCTCTTGAGGGGGCCCCATGACTACTCACCAGCACAGTGTGCTTGTAGGCTCGGTGGATCACGATGCTGTAGCCAAACACGGTCACGTCCACCTGCTTAACCCACAAGGCCAGTGACGGGTCCCGGTCCTCATTCTTGGCTGTGACAACAAACTTGGGGAAAGAGTCTGAGCTCGGCCTGCTTCCTGTGGTGCACAGGATAAGCGGGCAGCTGGTCTGAAAGTCAAAGGAGAAGCCATCAAAGGTGAGGTAGTGGCCATAGCCTGAGACGATGCAGGAGGCGTCAGTGCGGGCTTGGCAGTAGTACAGGCCGCCCTCCTCCATGCAGTACTCATCATCCTTGCAGGACACGGTCTCACAGTGGACACTGTTGTCTGTGCCATTGCAATAGCAGAAGATCTGGCAGTCCAGGTCCACCCAGAAGGTCTCATTGGTGACAAGCTGGTGCCCCTCAAAGTTGCAGCCACACTCACTCCGCATGACACACTGGCTGCCCAGTAGAGCGTAGCCCTCATCACACTGACATCCCTCAGAGCAGCTATCCACGCAGATGGGGCCGAGGGCAAGGGTCTCACAGGTCTCTGTACATGTTATACACTCCTCAAAGTGGCTGTTCTCTGGGCACTCCAGCGCTGCAGGTGGTCAAGGAGAAGACGGGTTTGAGAAAAGGACAAAAGTCAGAGACAGAAGTGTGTGTGCATGCATGTGTGTGTGAGTGCATGTGTGTGTGTGCATGCATGTGTGTGAGTGCATGTGTGTGTGCATGCATGCGTTTGTGCATGCATGTGTGTTTGCATGTGTGTATGAGTACATGCACATGTGATTGCACGTGTGTGCATGAGTGCATTGTGTGTGCATGTATGAGAGTGCATGCACATGTGATCGCACGTGTGTGTGAGTGCATTGTGTGTGGATGTATGAGAGTGCATGCGTGTGTGCACATATCTGTGCATGCATGTGAGCGTGCATGTGCACATGTGTGTGCATGTGAGTATGCATGTGTGTAATTGCATGTGTGTGCCTCTGTATCTGTGTGTGTGGTCTTATGCGCACAATACAGTAAGCTGTACTCATCCTCATTTGGGAGATCCAAGTTCCAGTGGCACCCCTTCATTCACATACTCTGCTAGGGCACCTAGCTTTCCATGTAGAAGATTTTGAGTCTACATTTCCAGCAAGATGGCCGAATAGGAACAGATCCAGTCTCCAGCTCCTAGCGCAAGTGACACAGAAGACAGGTGATTTCTACATTTTCAACTGAGGTACTGGGTTCATCTCACTAGGGAGTGCCGGACAATCGGTGCTGGTCAGCTGCTGCAGCCCAACCAGCGAGAGCTGAAGCAGGGCAAGGCATCGCCTCACCTGGGAAGCGCAAGGGGGAAGGGAATCCCTTTTCCTAGCCAGGGGACTGAGACATACAACACCTGGAAAATCGGGTAACTCCCACCCCAATACTGTGCTTTACCAAGAGTCTTAGCAAATGGGCACATCAGGAGATTATATCCCACACATGGCCAGGAGGGTCCCACGCCCATGGAGCCTCCCACATTGCTAGCACAGCAGTCTGCGATCCAACAGCAAGGCAGCAGTGAGGCTGGGGGAGGGGCGCCCGCCATTGCTGAGGCTTAAGTAGGTAAACAAAGCCGCTGGGAAGCTCCAACTGGGTGGCGCTCACAGCAGCTCAAGGAGGCCTGCCTGTCTCTGTAGACTCCACCTCTGGGGACAGGGCACAGCAACAACAACAAAAAGCAGCAGAAGCCTCTGCAGATGCAAACGACTCTGTCTGACAGCTTTGAAGAGAGCAGTGGATCTCCCAACACGGAGGTTGAGATCTGAGAACGGACAGACTGCCTGCTCAAGTGGGTCCCTGACCCCTGAGTAGCCTAACTGGGAGACATCCCCCACTAGGGGCAAACCGACACCCCACACCTTACACAGTGGAGTACACCCCTGAGAGGAAGCTTCCAAAGCAAGAATCAGACAGATACACTCGCTGTTCAGCAATATTCTATCTTCTGCAGCCTCTGCTGCTGATACCCAGGCAAACAGGGTCTGGAGTGGACCTCAAGCAATCTCCAACAGACCTACAGCTGAGGGTCCTGACTGTTAGAAGGAAAACTAACAAACAGGAAGGATACCCACACCAAAACCCCATCAGTACGTCACCATCATCAAAGACCAGAGGCAGATAAAACCACAAAGATGGGGAAAAAGCAGGGCAGAAAAGCTGGAAATTCAAAAAATAAGAGTGCATCGCCCCCCTGCAAAGGAACGCAGCTCATCGCCAGCAACGGATCAAAGCTGGATGGAGAATGACTTTGACGAGATGAGAGAAGAAGGCTTCAGTCCATTAAACTTCTCAGAGCTAAAGGAGGAATTACGTACCCAGCGCAAAGAAACTAAAAATCTTGAAAAAAGAGTGGAAGAATTGATAACTAGAATAATTAATGCAGAGAAGGCCATAAACGAACTGACAGAGATGAAAACCATGACACAAGAAATACGTGACAAATGCACAAGCTTCAGTAACCGACTCGATCAACTGGAAGAAAGAGTATCAGCGATTGAGGATCAAATGAATGAAATGAAGCGAGAAGAGAAACCTAAAGAAAAAAGAAGAAAAAGAAATGAACAAAGCCTGCAAGAAGTATGGGATTATGTAAAACGACCAAATCTACGTCTGATTGGGGTGCCTGAAAGTGAGGGAGAAAATGGAACCAAGTTGGAAAACACTCTTCAGGATATCATCCAGGAGAACTTCCCCAACCTAGTAGGGCAGGCCAACATTCAAATTCAGGAAATACAGAGAACGCCACAAAGATACTCCTCAAGAAGAGCAACTCCAAGACACATAATTGCCAGATTCACTAAAGTTGAAATGAAGGAAAAAATCTTAAGGGCAGCCAGAGAGAAAGGTCGGGTTACCCACAAAGGGAAGCCCATCAGACTAACAGCAGATCTCTTGGCAGAAACTCTACAAGCCAGAAGAGAGTGGGGGCCAATATTCAACATTCTTAAAGAAAAGAATTTTCAACCCAGAATTTCATATCCAGCCAAACTAAGTTTCATAAGTGAAGGAGAAATAAAATCCTTTACAGATAAGCAAATGCTTAGAGATTTTGTCACCACCAGGCCTGCCTTACAAGAGACCCTGAAGGAAGCACTAAACATGGAAAGGAACAACCGGTACCAGCCATTGCAAAAACATGCCAAAATGTAAAGACCATCGAGGCTAGGAAGAAACTGCATCAACTAACGAGCAAAATAACCAGTTAATATAATGGCAGGATCAAGTTCACACATAACAATATTAACCTTAAATGTAAATGGACTAAATGCTCCAATTAAAAGACACAGACCAGCAAACTGGATAAAGAGTCAAGACCCGTCAGTTTGCTGTATTCAGGAGACCCATCTCACATGCATAGGCTCAAAATAAAGGGATGGAGGAAGATCTACCAAGCAAATGGAGAACAAAAAAAAGCAGGGGTTGCAATACTAGTCTCTGATAAAACAGACTTTAAACCATCAAAGATCAAAAGAGACAAAGAAGGCCATTACATAATGGTAAAGGGATCAGTTCAACAGGAAGAGCTAACTATCCTAAATATATATGCACCCAATACAGGAGCACCCAGATTCATACAGCAAGTCCTTAGAGACTTACAAAGAGACTTAGACTCCTATACAATAATATTGGGAGACTTCAACACCCCACTGTCAACATTAGACAGATCAACGAGACAGAAAGTTAACAAGGATATCCAGGAATTGAACTCATCTCTGCAGCAAGCAGACCTAATAGACATCTACAGAACTCTCCACCCCAAATCAACAGAATATACATTCTTCTCAGCACCACATCACACTTATTCCAAAATTGACCACATAATTGGAAGTAAAGCACTCCTCAGCAAATGTACAAGAACAGAAATTATAACAAACTGTCTCTCAGACCACAGTGCAATCAAACTAGAACTCAGGACTAAGAAACTCAATCAAAACCGCTCAACTATATGGAAACTGAATAACCTGCTCCTGAATGACTACTGGGTACTTAACGAAATGAAGGCAGAAATAAAGATGTTCTTTGAAACCAATGAGAACAAAGATACAACATACCAGAATCTCTGGGATACATTTAAAGCAGTGTGTAGAGGGAAACTTATAGCACTAAATGCCCACAAGAGAAAGCTGGAAAGATCTAAAATTGACACTCTAACATCACAATTAAAAGAACTAGAAAAGCAAGAGCAAACACATTCAAAAGCTAGCAGAAGGCAAGAAATAACTAAGATCAGAGCAGAACTGAAGGAGATAGAGACACAAAAAACCCTCCAAAAAATCAATGAATCCAGGAGTTGGTTTTTTGAAAAGATCAACAAAATTGATAGACCGCTAGCAAGACTAATAAAGAAGAAAAGAGAGAAGAATCAAATAGATGCAATAAAAAATGATAAAGGGGGTATCACCACCGACCCCACAGAAATACAAACTACCATCAGAGAATACTATAAACACCTCTACACAAATAAACTAGAAAAATCTAGAAGAAATGGATAATTTCCTGGACACTTACACTCTCCCAAGACTAAACCAGGAAGAAGCTGAATCCCTGAATAGACCAATAGCAGGCTCTGAAATTGAGGCAATAATTAATAGCCTACCAACCAAAAAAAGTCCAGGACCAGATGGATTCACAGCTGAATTCTACCAGAGGTACAAGGAGGAGCTGGTACCATTCCTTCTGAAACTATTCCAATCAATAGAGAAAGAGGGAATCCTCCCTAACTCATTTTATGAGGCCAACATCATCCTGATACCAAAGCCTGGCAGAGACACAACAAAAAAAGAGAATTTTAGACCAATATCCCTGATGAACATCAATGCAAAAATCCTCAATAAAATACTGGCAAACTGGATCCAGCAGCACATCAAAAAGCTTATCCACCATGATCAAGTGGGCTTCATCCCTGGGATGCAAGGCTGGTTCAACATACGCAAATCAATAAACGTAATCCAGCATATAAACAGAACCAAAGACAAAAACCACATGATTATCTCAATAGATGCAGAAAAGGCCTTTGACAAAATTCAACAGCCCTTCATGCTAAAAACGCTCAATAAATTCGGTATTGATGGAACGTACCTCAAAATAATAAGAGCTATTTATGACAAACCCACAGCCAATATCATACTGAATGGGCAAAAACGGGAAAAATTCCCTTTGAAAACTGGCACAAGACAGGAATGCCGTCTCTCACCACTCCTATTCAACATAGTGTTGGAAGTTCTGGCCAGGGCAATCAGGCAAGAGAAAGAAATCAAGGGTATTCAGTTAGGAAAAGAAGAAGTCAAATTGTCCCTGTTTGCAGATGACATGATTGTATACTTAGAAAACCCCATTGTCTCAGCCCAAAATCTCCTTAAGCAACTTCAGCAAAGTCTCAGGATACAAAATCAATGTGCAAAAATCACAAGCATTCTTATACACCAGTAACAGACAAACAGAGAGCCAAATCATGAATGAACTCCCATTCACAACAGCTTCAAAGAGAATAAAATACCTAGGAATCCAACTTACACGGGATGTAAAGGACCTCTTCAAGGAGAACTACAAACCACTGCTCAGTGAAATAAAAGAGGACACAAACAAATGGAAGAACATACCATGCTCATGGATAGGAAGAATCAATATCGTGAAAATGGCCATACTGCCCAAGGTAATTTATAGATTCAACGCCATCCCCATCAAGCTACCAATGAGTTTCTTCACAGAATTGGAAAAAACTGCTTTAAAGTTCATATGGAACCAAAAAAGAGCCTGCATTGCCAAGACAATCCTAAGTCAAAAGAACAAAGCTGGAGGCATCATGCTACCTGACTTCAAACTATGCTACAAGGCTACAGTAACCGAAACAGCATGGTACTGGTACCAAAACAGAGATATAGACCAATGGAACAGAACAGAGTCCTCAGAAATAATACCACACATCTACAGCCATCTGATCTTTGACAAACCTGAGAAAAACAAGAAATGGGGAAAGGATTCCCTATTTAATAAATGGTGCTGGGAAAATTGGCTAGCCATAAGTAGAAAGCTGAAACTGGATCCTTTCCTTACTCCTTACACGAAAATTAATTCAAGATGGATTAGAGACTTAAACGTTAGACCTAATACCATAAAAACCCTAGAAGAAAACCTAGGTAATACCATTCAGGACATAGGCATGGGCAAGGATTTCATGTCTAAAACACCAAAAGCAATGGCAACAAAAGCCAAAATTGACAAATGGGATCTAATTAAACTAAAGAGCTTCTGCACAGCAAAAGAAACTACCATCAGAGTGAACAGGCAACCTACAGAATGGGAGAAAATTTTTGCAATCTACTCATCTGACAAAGGGCTAACATCCAGAACCTACAAAGAACTCAAACAAATTTACAAGAAAAAAACAAACAACCCCATCAAAAAGTGGGCAAAGGATATGAACAGACATTTCTCAAAAGAAGACATTCATACAGCCAACAGACACATGAAAAAATGCTCATCATCACTGGCCATCAGAGAAATGCAAATCAAAACCACAATGAGATACCATCTCACACCAGTTAGAATGGCAATCATTAAAAAGTCAGGAAACAACAGGTGCTAGAGAGGATGTGGAGAAATAGGAACACTTTTACACTGTTGGTGGGATTGTAAACTAGTTCAACCATTATAGAAAACAGTATGGCGATTCCTCAAGGATCTAGAACCAGAAGTACCATATGACCCAGCCATCCCATTACTGGGTATATACCCAAAGGATTATAAATCATGCTGCTATAAAGACACACGCACACGTATGTTTATTGCGGCACTATTCACAATAGCAAAGACTTGGAATCAACCCAAATGTCCATCAGTGACAGACTGGATTAAGAAAATGTAGCACATATACACCATGGAATACTATGTGGCCATAAAAAAGGATGAGTTTGTGTCCTTTGTAGGGACATGGATGCAGCTGGAAACCATCATTCTCAGCAAACCATCGCAGGAACAGAAAACCAAACACCACATGTTCTCAATCATAGGTGGGAACTGAACAATGAGATCACTTGGACTCGGGAAGGGGAACATCACACACTGGGGCCTATCATGGGGAGGGGGGAGGGGGGAGGGATTGCATTGGAAGTTATACCTGATGTAAATGACGAGTTGATGGGTGCTGATGAGTTGATGGGTGCAGCACACCAACATGGCAGAAGTATACATAGGTGACAAACCTGCACGTTATGCACATGTACCCTAGAACTTAAAGTATAATAATAATAATAATAGTAATAAAAACCCTCTTCCTTCTTTAAAAAAAAAAAAAAAGATTTTGAGTCTGAGACCCAGAATTGAGCATCTGCTACATGCCAGACACTGTCCTAGGCACTTTAGGGTACCTTATCTCAACAACCTGTAAAGTAAGGGAAATCTTATTACTCTTATCTCACAGGTGAGGAAACTGAAGTTTGATGATTTAACTTAATCTAACTAGTAAGTGCCAGAGTGAGATTGAATCTGGGTCCACTGACTCAGAGACTCTGGAGAGGGATTATTGTATGTTTTGGGACCACAGAGACCTGTGGATGCTGCTAACTTAACTCTGGGATGTTATTTCCTGTCTTCAGGGCTTCTGTTTCCTCTTTCATTAAGTATGAACCACATTTAGCTAGCACGGTTGTTTTGAGGGTTAATAATCTAATCTATCAAGAGGGTCTTCATCAATGGTATGCCCTTTCTCCTCTTTGCACCTCCTTCTGTTACACAGACAGGCTATACGTAGGTATTTTTACTCTGTAGATTGGCTTGTAGTCTCTCCTTTTGTCTTTCATTTCTCTGTTCTTGGTGCCCTCTGGCCTCGTCCACCTCCTCATCATTCTCTGCAAAGGAGGTCATCACTCCGCAGCCCCTCTGTTCATGCGCTTTCACCTTCCTGGACAGCCCCCCACCCACAAAGCCAAAATCCCACCCATCCTTCAAGTCTCACTTCAAATTGCCCATCTTCCCGGAAGCCTTCCTTGAAAGGTAAGTCTCTTGGTCAAAAAGCACGGCACACAACTGTAATCCCAGCACTTTAGGAGGCTGAGGCGGGCAGATCACCTGTGGTCAGGAGTTCAAGACAGCCTGGCCAACATGGTGAAACCCAGTCTCTACTAACAATACAAAAAAAAATTAGCCAGGCATGGTGGCACATGCCTGTAATCCAAGCTACTTGGGAGGCTGAGGCACTAGAATTGCTTGAACCTGGGAGGTGGAGGTTGCAGGGAGCAGAGATTGCGCCACTGTACTCCAGCCTGGGTGACAGAGCGAGATTCCGTCTGAAAAAAAAAAAAGGCACATAAAATGATAACAGCATGGGATACTCACTGTGTCGTAGGCGTACTTCCCATCTCTCACTATTACTTTAATGGGTCACAATTTACCAGGGGCAGGGACAAAACTCAGGAGCACAGGAGAAGCCTCCTATAAGCCTGTGCAACCTAAAGATCAGCGGAGGTCCCCACCATCCTCCGGGAAAATAAGATCTCACCTTTAAAACTTTCTTTGGCTCATATACATACTGTCACTCCTTAATACTGTTTTACAATCCAAGGACACAGAGGGCATTACAGAAAAATAAATTGCATGGCAATAATAGCTCTGCCCACAAGTACCAATACAACAGTTCTGCACTGTGGGCTAGAAGTCAATCATTTTTTCCTCTGGGCTAGAGGACTATCTCCACTCCCATTGACTACAATACCATACAGCTTCAAAGTTGAAGGCTAGTTCGGCACTGATTATATATGTCTGTATAGAGGGATTTTCACATTTGTCTCTAAATTATGAATGTTCTAACACTGACTGCAGATTTATGGTGATAGCAAATAACATGACTTATTTAAATGGCTCCCACTTTATGACTTATTGTGTTGTCTGAATTTGTCTGAAAGTCTGGAATATACAGACGTCGAGTAATAAAACTTCCCGTAGGCCCTGGAATGCCTCTGTGAAATTATTTAATTGGGCAGCCTGGCTCTGCCAACAGGAAGGCCAGTTAAAAATATCTGAACACAGAGGCAGCAGTTGTCTGTCTCTAGGTTCAAAGAAGATTGTGTTCCTGATTCACAGCTGTCGTCCAGTTCAATCCCCACTCTGCAAGACTCCGAACAGATTAATCCCTTAGTACTTGGAGGCCTGATGAATCAAGTGGGCACTATCCAGTCCTTCTCGCCAGATCCATGTACACAAGATCTAGATGAGATATCCTGGGGGACATCTCAAGTCGGAGCCCTGGCCCTCAGCCCAAGAAAGCCATGTTCCATGTGACTGCTTCTGCCCACATCTTCCCTAAAAAAGACATGATAAGAACTTCCTCCAGGTTTGCAGGCCCAGATGAGGGATAGTGAGAAGCTCTTCTCAGTAGCTGTCACACGCAGGGAAACAGGGAATATCACCATCACACCCTGCCAACTTGGCACACACGACGTCACCAAACTGTGCTCCGTGCAGCACAAAAACAACTCAGAAACATCCCCTGCTGGGTAGGAGTTAGCAGTCTAAAAGGACCGCACCGAAATGGCCTGGCAACAGAACAGATTCGGTATGGGGGAGACTCGGCAATCCTGTAGCATGAATGAAACACAACTGGGAGGCTCCGTGTGGGAGCAGAAACAGAGATCGTGTTGGATAAGCTGGAGATAGGACAAAAGAGGATATAGGGAGGTGGATGAAAAAGCTTTGGGAAAGTCTGATAAGGCCCCACCGGATGTGGTGGCCAACAGGAACCGTGGAGGCTCTCACGGCATCTGCTATTAGGTCCCTCCCTGGGGCTCACCAGGGATACAACTGCCCTTTTCTGAGATGACAACCACTAAGCTCTCCAGACGCTCCTTGGATTTCCCAAGGTCAGGAATCATAGAGTTAAAAAAGATGTGTGTGTGTGTGTGTGTGTGTGTGTGTGTGTAGTGTGTGGTATGTGTGTTGGTTTTCAGCTCTGTCTGTTGAAAGGACCTAGAGGCAAAGCAAAGACAACCCAAGAGCAACAGGGACACCTCCCTTACATCTTGGTTTCTAACAACATTCCCCACTCAGCAGGGCTTCCTGGAGTCACGCAGATTCCGGCATGGGGCAGGGAAGATTAAAAGATGAGCGTGAAGCACCTTGTTATGCCAAAAGGAAGAAAGTGCTCAAAAAAAAAAAAAAAAAAAAATGACAGAGGCATGCCAAAAGGACACAGGAGCCAGCTTGAAGGAGCTCCTACAGGCCAATCCAGAGCAATTTTAACACTGAAAATAACTAATACATGGAAGATGAAATATAGACCACTGGAAAAAACAGGCATCCATGTCCAGATTGATAAGATGACTGATAGATAGATAGATAGACAGACAGACTGACAGGATATTTGCACAGTCTTAAAGTATCTCCCCACAGGTTGCAAGGGAAAGCTCATAGTGACTCTACAGCAGAGACATTTGACAACAGCTTGACCAGGGAATCAACGTGCACATCACCAATGGGGGGAGGCTGGACAAGATCGTGCTTCTGTGTGTGCTGTGATTCCATGAGAAAAACACATGGCACCTGCCCAGGAGGCTAAGTGGAGATGCACAGCTGAAGCTCCTCAGGATGGAACATCAACCCCAATGGAGGGTCATTCTGTTTATGGAGGGCCATTCTGTTTCAAAAAGCAGGAGGCTGTGTTCTTCAAAAATGCCCATATCAGAAAAGACAAAGAAAACTAAGTCATTGTTCCAGATTAAAGGAGACTAAAGAGATATGACAATGAAATGCAATGTGTGATTCTAAACTAGGTCTGTACTGAGTGCCCCACCCTGGCACCCCAAAAGAGCTGTAAAGAACATTGCTCAGTCAACTGACAAAATTGGAATATGGACGTTAAATTACTGTAGCAATGTTAAGTTTCCTAAGGTTGAAAACTGTACTGTGGTTATGTACGTAAATGCCCGTACTCTAAGGAAATACATACTGAAGTTTTAGGGGTAACGAGGCATGAAGTCTGCAACTCAGTCTCACATGAAGGGCAGGGAGGGAGGAAGGAAGAGACAGGGAAAGGGAGGGAATGATAAAACACATGAATAAATGTTATCAATAGGTTAATCTGGGCAATGGGTATACAGGTGTTCTCTTATGTAGCTTTGAAATTATTTCAAAATAAGAAGCTAAGAAAATAAACAAACTTAGGAGGAAATACAGTGGGCCAGGTTTCTCACTCTCAGATAAAAGAAACTAAAAAATGGAAAACTGGCCGGGCGCAGTGGCTCACGCCTATAATCTCAGCACTTTGGGAGACCAAGGTGGGTGGATCACGAGGTCAGGAGTTCAAGACCACCTGGCCAAGATGGTGAAACCCCATCTCTACTAAAAATACAAAAAAAAAAAAAAAGTTAGCCAGGTGCAGTGGCAGGCGCCTACAATCCCAGCTACTCGG
Organism: Theropithecus gelada; assembly: GCF_003255815.1. Lineage (NCBI taxonomy): Eukaryota > Metazoa > Chordata > Mammalia > Primates > Cercopithecidae > Theropithecus > Theropithecus gelada. The sequence continues at coordinate 112,663,877 of NC_037682.1, read as the reverse complement.
GAAGCTCAAGCAGGGGAATCCCTTGAACCTGGGAGGCGGAGGTTGCAGTGAGCCGAGATCATGCCACCACACTCCAGCCTGGGTGACAGAGTGAGACTCTGTCTCAAAAACAAAAAAGGAAAACTAGAAAACTCTGTGGTATTGGGCTGAAATTGTAGGTTCAGTGTGAACTCATGGTGAGATAGAGACAGAGATAGATAAAAAGAGAAAGCGACGTACCTAGCTACATAAAAATGTGCATGGAGGGTGTGTATAGGCACTACATGCATTTCCTCACTCTCTTCACTAGGGAATGCTAGGATCAATGACACTCTAGGAAGAAGTGGGCACACCTGACACCCAGATCCTATCTCCTCAATACTGTGCTCCGCTGGAAGGAACCAAAGATCCTTGGAGAAATGGCTAATCCAAGGCTGGGGCAGAGAAAGTGCAAGATGAGCCCGGAGTACATTGTGCCTTGTGGAAAGCAACGAATGATGACGCAAATGTCAACAGAAACCACGGCTGGAAGGAACTCCCACTGGCCGTATATGGAACAATTTGAGCATAAAAACAAATTATGATAACAGATACAATCGGTTAAGTAGGAATCCATGATGAGTTCATACTCATCTAAATAAACAAAAATAAATAAATGGGTGAAAAAGACATCTCTTTACAGTAGAATGCCAACTAATAAATGCAGGAGCCATTGAATTACAGAAAAATAGCCATTTCACAAACAATAATAAATGATTCAGGCAAAAATTATCACTGGATGCTAAATCTAGCGTATGAAAGCTTGAGAAATAGAATAGCTACCTAAATTTAAAGTATCTCCCTGAAAAATATGTATTAATTATATGGTAAAAAACAGTAACTTTCAATGGAGAAATCTGACAGACACTACCTTAAACAAGTGATCATGCTCAGTGTAACGGGACAAACCAACATCAGAGGCCTCCAGATATGACACATTGAGAAGACACGTCATTGCTTTTGTGGTATTCCTGCCAAAAATGCATAATTTCAATGGAACCAGGAAGAAATATAAGCTGACTCAAACTGAGAAACAGTCTGCAAAATAACTGGCCTGTACTCTTCAAAAACACTCAGACGACGAACGTCGAAGACTGAGGACCTACTCCAGATTAAAGGCGCCCATAGAGACATCATATTAAGATGCAACATGTGAACGTGGATTGGACTCCAGGGTTTTTTTGTTTGTTGTTTTGGCTATAAAAGACATTATTGGAACCACTAACAAAATATGAACATGGTCTTCAGATTACATAATAGTATTGTATCAATGGCAATATCCTGATTTTAATGATTATGTTATGGTCATATAAATGTTCTTATTCTTAGGAAACACACTGAAATATTTAGGTACAAACAGGCATAATGACAGCAACTTGCTCTCAAGTAGTTTAGAAAAAGAGTATATTTTTAGAGATAAAATTAGAAAGAAAATGTGTTAAAATGTTAACGATTAGGGAATCTGAGAGCATGGTAGACTTTGTATTATTCCTGCAACTTTTCTGTAAGTCTAAAATTATTTCAAATTAAAAAATACTTTTGCTGACTAAAAATGGAGGGCAGATAAGCAGCCGTCAGGGATGGAATCTTAATGGTGGCTTTGGCTTTGGTGCAGGGCCTACCTTCGTGGTGGGAGAGGGATGTGTGCTGAAGGCCAGATGAGGTAGTTCTAGCTCCAGGAGTGGGCTCTGCCTTTTGCCATGTTACTCCTCCCTCTGGCCTCCCCAACAACCAAGGGTGTTATATATCAGGCCTTCCCAGTAAGTATTCTAATTACTACTAGTACTTTCCACTGCCTTGTTGAGAGGAGTCAGACACTCGGGACAAAATTAAAAGCCAGTAACACAGGACTCTCTTAATCCCCATTGTCAGGTTTGCCCTGGGGAGCATGCTAATCTCTATGCCCTAAAGGTGCCCTAGCCGATCACTTCCTATCAAAATGAATGCGGCTCTTCTTTGCCAAGGGAGAAGGCACCTACAGAGTCCTTTGACATGGTGCCTCTACCCTCTGCTAGATAAAACCACATGTAAATAGGATGACTAATTGTTCTACAGTGAAGAAGTACTGTGCAGTTAGGAACGAAAGTGAAGATGAGAAGCTGTTTGGTTTGGGGTGATGAGTCTTTGGGAGGAGGCATCAGACCAGGGCAGGTATACACAGTCATTAACATCGCCCTTGGGCTCAATCCCACCTGGAAGGGAAGTCCTGAGTAAGGCCCAGTACGGCATCTATTTCCGACCTAGAAAGCCTCTCCCAGAATCCAACCCCAACTTACGGCAGAAGTCATAGGTCCGCCAGGGCCCCACCTCCACATCGGCATTCTTGCAGGCGCTTGCATACCGGGCCACAGAGTCACAGAGCTCTGACTCATTGCCCCCACTCTGGCACAGGCGGAAGAGGCAGGTGCGGTAGTAGGCAGTGACGTTCACCACCCCATGGCACTCCAGGAAGGAGCTGTTGGAGGGGTCGTTGATGATGCCGCACCTGGAGCGGCTTCGATAGAACTTGAGCAGCTCGGAGTCATTGTTGCAGGCCTTCAGCAGGTCCCCACACTCCCCGTTGCAGATCTCCTCGAAAGTTGTCCAGCTTTCCAGGAACACTGCCAGGTTGTCCGTGCACTTGCCATTGGGGAGACAGAACTCGTCACTGACGTTGGCGTTGAAGAAGCCGCACAAGCCCCCCGTGCAGTTGAAGTATGTGGTGGACAGCCGGATGTACAACAGACCTACGTCTGAGTACTGGACAGTCACCACGCCCCTGGACTCCACTGTCGTACTGTTTTTGTTTCGATAAATTTCCAGCTTCCCCGAAGGATGGAAAAAAGGCAATTCCACTTCCTGACCATTCAACTGAAAAATCAAATCATTCTTATCAATTCCAGGGACACACAGAGGACTCCCCATTTCCTAGGCTGTGGGATAAAGACATGGTCTGCCCTATTGCTAGCCTTTTTAGAGAGGTCAAGAAGCTGATGGAACCCACACAGATATCAACCGATTTGTCATGGGCTTCTTTATTTCTTTCTTTTTGGATTCCCCTGATTAGACCCATTCGCTGTTTATATGTGTGTTCTGAACCCAAAGCTAGCCCATAACAAACTAAACTGAAGTGTGAGCAAAAATCGCCTTAGATACGTGGCTCCCTCCTGCTGCCTGGCACCTCTGTTTTGGTACCTTTCAAAACAATTCCCCTCCTTTCCCGCCTTTCTGGCTCCTTTTCTCTTCCAATCTTACTTTTCCTGTGTCCCAGCTCCTCCAGGGCACATAGGATATCTCTAATGATCTAGGTGTCCATTCATCTATCTACTTCCTACTAGTCTATTAACAAACAAATCTCTGCCAATGTGGCAATGGGAATAAAAACACATCCCTTCCAGTTTGTGGATGTGTATTTTATTATCTCCTTGGGCAGTACTGTGTTGGCTTTTGTTTTCCAAACTAGACTTTAGGTGACATAAAATGCATATTGCATCCCAGCTCTGCAACAATTAGCTGTGGGACCTTCACTTACCCTCTTAGTATCTTCATGTGAAATGAGGAGTTGCACTCGATAATTCTCAAGATTCCTTCTAGAGCTAAGGATCTATGAGTCTGGGTGCCTAATGATAGGTTTTTCAGAGCAGGTCAGAGGGGTGGGAGTCACCCCTTACATCATCCCACATAGACTGGCATGTACAGGTAGGGGAGTTAGTAGGGTGCAAGGGTTAAGAGCACAGATTCTGGAGCCAGCCAGGCGGGTGTGAATCCTCCTTCACAGTTATGTGTCCCTGTGGAAGTTATTTAGCCTGTCTGCTCCTCAGCTTTCTCATCTATAAAATGAGGATCATAAGATGAAGTGTGATACTGCTTATAAGGGGCTTAGAATAGTGCTTGGCACATAGTAAGTGTTCTGTAAGTATTTGCTATTCCGGAGAGCTGGTCCTGCTCTATCTAATTGGAGAAATCCCAGCTGCATGCCATTTCTCCACCTGATAAGTCTTATTTGGTGCAGATCATTAGAAAACATTCCTGGTTGCAGCCATCTTCTTCCCAAAATCCACTCACAGCAGAGGCAGAAAGGCAAGCCTGAAGAGGATGGCGAGCTCCTCCTCCTGGCTAGACGTACCAGGAACCCCTCCAAAGGAGCAAGAAGCCTTACCTTGACTTCCGAAGCCCCGATGCCTCCTATCTTGACCTCCTGATTGGCCACCAGGATCCGAAGTCCCCGCAGCCAAGCAGGTCCTGCATCGGGCTTCTTCTTGTTGATGTCGATTTCCAAGTACTCTGGGCGCTCAGGGCAGGTCTTCAGGAGGGTGTAGGAGAACTCGGAGGGGAAGGCGTAGGCGGCGCCATCAAAGGTGTGCAGCACCTCGTTTTGGCTGAGCAGGCACACGGTCTCCCGCTTAGGGAAGCAGCCCTGGTAGCCGTCCTCCACCGCGCACACCTCCCCGCTGCTGCAGGTCTTGTTGAAGCAGTAGACGTCCCCACCCTCCTCGCACAGGCACTGCACCGTGCAGTTGGCCGTGGCCCAGAAGAACTCCCCCATGGTGTAGTAGTGGCCATCGAAGTCGCAGCCGCACTTGTGCAGCGGGACGCACTGGCTGGTGCTGAGGACGAAGCCCTGGTTGCACTCGCAGCCCTCCGTGCACGGCGTGGCGCAGTTCTGCGAGGCCGTCAGGTCGGAGCACGTGTCGGGGCAGCTGCTGGTGCACACGGAGTAGTGGCTGAAGCTCGGGCACTGCACCGTGGACACTGATGCGGGGAAAGGAAGAGAGCCGATAACAAGGTGAATGCACCCCGACTGCCAACCGGCCAGAATCTTAACGCTCCTCCTGGATCATTTAGTTCCTAGAGTGAGGGTCAAGCGGCCACTCGGAGAAGAGAGAATTGAGGTTGTATCTGTAAAACCCAGCTCAGTGACTCTCCTAATAACTACTGAGCAGTGTAACTGGACTATGAACTTCTATTGGAATTTGATCATCTTGACTAAAATTAAACTTTCAGGATGCCATCCTTTCTAGACTACTGATTACCCAATATAGGTTTATTATTTGGTGATCCACACTATCGAGATGTTTTAAGAGCTTCCACTGATGGACATATAAATTGATCTGATTTTAAAGAGCATGGCCCATTCTTAGAAGGAAATAAATCCAATTTTCAGGAGAAATGAAAAATGTAACCATTAGAGGAGTAATTTGAAAATGTGAAATTTGTAACAGGGAGGTACTTAAAATACCTAAGTGTGACCAAGGAAGATTGTGGGGATGAATTCCCTGAGATATTAAAAATAAGAAAGAACTCTGGCTACCTCCAAAGAATTCAAAGAATTTGTGTGGCTATTTCTCCAGGAGACTAGGCAAGATGTCTTCTAAAGGCCCTTCTTGCCTCAGAAATCTTCGGTTTAATAACATCTGGGCCTACATAAATGTTTGAGTCTGGTTGAATCCAACAAGCAGGGGCTCAGGGGCCTAGTAAACTATCTCTCTGAATTAAATAGAGTCCATTGCACCAGAATAAGAGAGAGAAAAGAAAGAGAAATGTAGAGGATGGGAAAGTAGTGACACTAGAAAATATCTATCTGTAGCCATTGTAACATTTGAGTTAGATAATTTGGATGCTCTTGGCTTATATAAGGATAAAGAGAAGCCATATTCAGTCTCAACTTGAATCCAATATGGATGCTCTGGTCATAAGAGAGGCTGTTCAGTCACACAGCAAGAATACAGTTGCTTGTATTGTAGTTTGACCAAAACTCTTAAGAACTGAATCTGATACATGATGGTTTATGTGACTCCAACTTATAAGAAGAATTCTCCCCCTAGCCTTGGAACTTAAAGAAACCTTTACATCTTCTCACCTCTCTAGTACTCTCAAATGCATGGATTACAATTTTCTATTTACTCATATGGAGAAAACCAAGGACTAAGAGGGAAACGAAATCTATTTGTTTTTAAACTGTGTATAACTAGCAAAAGAAATACATATTTAAGTGGGATACAAGGAAAAAATAATGAGATAACTAAATGGTAGAAAATGCTTAATCCAAAAGTGTGATTCAAAAGAGCCAGGATTTCCCTCAAAGTTGGGGCTTTTCCTAACCACTCCTAACATTTAAGAAAAAGGGTTTCTTTACTCATATGCTGTACTGCTCATCTACAGCAGCAGCAGGGCAAAAACCCTAAAGGGTCTAACAGTGGAGAAGAAAGTGCCAAGGAACAATTGCTGCAGGTTCCATGTGGGAGGTGTGCTGTTTTCCCAAGGGCTAGTTTTGATGACCCAGGCCCACAGCTGCATTAACTCAACAGCCTAAAAAGTAGCCACCTCCCCCTCTGGACACCCCACCTCCTCACTCAACTCTGGAGCTGCCATCTCCTGCTATGGGACTTCCTGCCATGCCTTCCATGTTTCCAGACCAGGTATGTTCATCAATGGGTTGTTTCCCGGCTGTGGTATTAGGTGGGGGCAAAAGCAAAGATCCTTTCACAATTCGTTCTTTGTAATTTGTGCAATTTCAACCTCCCCTTCATTCTTGGGTCACAAGTCTTAACAAGGACATTTGGAGGAGCCCCCAAAGCCTATCCCTGCCCCCTACACAAGAGAGACCTGTCATGGGAATGGGATGCCAGCTTACCACACCCAGTCTGGGTTCGCCAGTCTCCAATTGGAATGCCAAGGGCTTGGCACACAAGAGCGTAGGCCTGGATGGCTTGGCAGAGGAGCGTGCCATTGTCCCTCACACTGCACAGGTCATACACGCAGCTGTGCACAAAAGCAGTGGGGTCCACAACAGTGCCACACTCCCACAGGGGCCCATCTGTCTTGTTGAGGAAGCCGCAGTAGTCAGAGCCAAAGTAGAGGGCTTCAGTGGCAGCGTCACATTGGGTGCAGTTGTCCACGCAGCCGGAGTCGCACTTCCAGTCCGCGTGGTACACACGCCAGCTCTCTCCCAGATCCAGGACAGACATGGCCGGCCTGCCATCCGGGCGGAGAAAGTCATCCAGTGGGTTTTTATTATAGTTTCCACAGAGTCCGCAGGTGGAGTTTATATAGGAGCCTGGGATGGAAATGGAGGCGTAGTGCTGGCCATCAAAAGTCACTAAGAGCCCAAAATCTGTTTCCACGGCAGTAGACATGCCACTCTGGTAGATTTTCACTGTCCCCAAGTCTAAGGTGACGGGCAAAGAAGTCACTAGGTCATTAACCTGCCAACAACAGTAATAGTGAAAGGCAGGTGAGCAGGCGCCCGGGCACTGGGTTCCAGCAGAGATCAGGAAAGGAAGGCAAAGCAACTCAACACTCCAGAAAGAAGCCACCTAAATGGTCCAGGCTCCAGTAGGCTTCCGTCTGATTAAGACAAAGGCCCGGGGGCAAATGGAGACAGCTGCTTGTGGGCCAGCCCAAGCACTGTGTATATGGGCTGTGGTTGCTGTGGCATACCGAGTGCCACTACAGACTCCTCTGGGGACCGTCTGGTTGTCAACCTTTCCTGGCTGGCTCTTGGCTAGCTTCAAATCTTTTCTTCAAAGACCTGTCACCTCCCTTTTCCTCTGCATTCCTCTAAATATCCATTCTTTAAGTCTCAGCTTAAGTCATGCATTTTCCAGGACCCTCTTCCTGCCTTTAGTCCTCCCGACCCCACTCTCAGCTCGAGTGTGTGCTGGGTCCACTGCTGGACACCATTTAGCTTTCAGCCTGTCCTGATGTAGTATTCTCCAAGTGTTGTACTCTGTAACTTCCTTGTATCAGAACTACGTCATGTAACCATTCAACAACACATTTAAACACCTGCTAGGTACCAAGCACTATGTCAGGAACTGAGATGTAAAGGGTTAAAAAACATAATTGCCCCTGCCCCTCAAGGAGCCCTCAGTCTGCTGAAGAAGAGGGACATGCATCGATACTTACAGCATACTCTTTAACTGTGAGTCAACAGAGGATACAATGGGAGAGCAGTAAATGAACGTTGAATCCAGCATAGGGGAATCACGTAAAGTTTTTAGAAGCAGTTAAGTCTAACCTGGGTCTTTAAAGATAAACAGAAGTGGCCAAAGGAAGAGTCGGGGAAGGGCAGAGAAATCCAAGACAAGAGAGCAGAGGCAGGAGGGTGAGGAACAGCTGGGTGGGGTTGCGGGGCAGACACTGAGGTGTTACTGGCCTACAGAGGGAAGAGATGGCTGAAAATGAGGCTGGAGGTAGAGGCAAGGTCCATTCATTCTACAAGTATGTATTTAGGCCTTTCTGTGTACCTAGCACTGTTCTAAGAGTTGTGGATTAGCAGCAAGTGAAATGAACAAAAATCTCTGCCTCATGGAACTTATATTTTAGCTAGGGAGACCAACAACAAGCAAAATAAATGAGTAAAACGTTTATGTCAGATGAGTGTTAATGCAGAAAAATAAAGAGCAGGAAATACTTTTTTAAAAAGTGCTAAGGCACATATGTTTATTGCGGCACTATTCACAATAGCAAAGACTTGGAACCAACCCAAATGTCCATCAATGACAGACTGGATTAAGAAAATGTGGCACATATACACCATGGAATACTATGCAGCCATAAAAAAGGATGAGTTCATGTCCTTTGTAGGGACATGGATGCAGCTGGAAACCATCATTCTCAGTAAACTATCGCAAGAACAGAAAACCAAACACTGCATGTTCTCACTCATAGGTAGCAATTGAACAATGAGAACACCTGGACACAGGAAGGGGATCATCACACACCAGGGCCTGTTGTGGGGTGAGGGGATGGGGGAGGGATAGCATTAGGAGATAGACCTAATGTAAATGACGAGTTAATGGGTGCAGCACACCAACATGGCACATGTATACATATGTAACAAACCTGCATGTTGTGCACATGTACCCTAGAACTTAAAGTATAATAAAATAAATAAATAAATAAATAGTGCTAAGGAAAAGGGTTTCTAATTTTAAATAGGGTGGTCAGGTAAGACCTCCTTGGGAAGGAGACATCTGAGATAAGGAAGCAAGCCATGTGGTTATCTGGGGTGAGACTGGCTCTTGAGGAGGGGACAGCAGCCCTAGGTTGGGAGCATAACTGGGCGCTCCCAGGATTACAAGGCGTGTGGGGGACAGTGTGGCTGGAGAGAGACAGCAAGAGAGGGCAGCAACAGATGACGTCAGAGTGAGAAGAGCAGCCAGAACAAGCAGGGCCTGTCGGCCATTGTAAAGACTTTGGCTTTGGCTCTGAGCAAGACGGACAGCCCAGGGAGTATTTAAAGCAAAGGGTCGGCATGATCTGACTTCTGCTTTAAAAGAATCGCTCTGGCTTCTGTGCTGAGAACAGATCTTGGAGGGCCTTTTAAGCCAACGTTAAAAACAAAACAAAAGTTGGATTTCTATTCTGTAGGGAGAGCCCGTGAAGGCTCTTAAGCAAGGGAATGACATCATCAGATTTGTGTTTTAGAAAGCCCCTTCTGGCTAGCATGAAGAACTTACTGAAGGAAGTTGAGATTAGACACAGAGAAGCCAGACAGGCAACTGCTGCAGGAGTCCAGGGAGGTGATGAGGATGAGAGCCTAAACTAGCTGCAGACATGAGAGGGAGGGATGAGCTTATAGAACACACACAGCTGGATGTGGTGGTTTTGCAATGGGGCATGAGAAAGGAGGGAAGAATCAAGAGTGAGCCCCAGGCATCCAGTATGGGTGAGTAAGTGGCTTGATAAGCTTTAAAGAGAGAGTTAATTTTCTTTTTCACACTCACCATGCCTAGCACCTACAGACACTCATGCTCATGGGCTGGGATAGAATAACTTGTCTTAGAACAGCCCTCAGTGGGCTTGACTCTAAGTGCACATAAACTTTCCAGGGTGTCCTGGACCCACACTGATTTCTGGCACATCAGATAAACAAGGGTCTTACCTGTCATCATTGTTGCTACTTTCTGAGTTGTCTGGGGGATGAGATGATGGTCTGCGCATCCCTTCCAACATTTACCGTGGCAGATGCCACATGCATCTCTCTGTCTCTATGGATTAGTAGTTGGTCCTCACCAAAATCACCCTTAATGGTCCATTCACTACAATGTAGGCTTTTGCTAGAATGTACTTAAAAACTCTTCCAGCCTCTACCAATTACCAAAAGATGCTACCACTTTTTTTTTTTTTTTTTTTTTTTTTTGAGACAGGGCCTTGCTCTGTCTCCCAGGCTGGAGTGCAGTGGCACAAACATGGCTCACTGCAGCCTCAACTTCCCTGGCTCCAGTGATTCTCCCACCTCAGCCTCCTGAGTAGCTGGGACTACAGGTGCACACCACAACACCTGGCTATTTTGGCTATATATATATATATATATACACACATATATATATATTTTTTTTTTTGGAGAGACAGGCTTTTGCCATGCTGCCCAGGCTGGTCTTGAACTCCTGAGCTCAAGCAATCTGCCCTCCTTGGCCTCCCAAAGTGGTGGGATTATAGGTGTGAGCCACTGTGCCCAGACTGCTACCACATTTTTAGGTATTTACTACATCAGCACCCCACTCCTGGTACCAATCTTCTGTTTTAATATGTTTGGGTTGCTAGAACAAAATACCACAAACTGGGTAGCTTATAAACAACTGAAATTTATTTCTCACAGTTCTGGAGGCTGGGAAGTCTAAGGTCAGGGGGCTAGCAGATTCATTGTCTGGCGAGAGCCCAATTTCTGGTTCATAAATGGCACCTTCCAGCTGTGTTCGCATGTGGTGAAAGAAGAAATGAGCTCCCTCTGGCCTCCTAAGAGCACTAATCCGATTCATAAGGGCTCCACCCTCATGATCTAATCACCTCCTCAAGGTCCCACCTCCTTATACCATCGCCTTAGGAGTTAGAATTTCAACATATGAATTTTGAGGGGAACACAGATATTTAGATCATAGCAATGGGGGAAGGGAATAAGAAAATAAGCTTGAGAAATAAACCATCCTGCAGAGAACTAGAAGTAGAAAGAAAAACCAAGGACTTGATTTATTTATTCCTATCTCCTAGGTAGAGGGTTAGCCAAATCTTACTAGCTGACCTTGCCTACAATATGGTTTTTCCTACCATAAGAGAAAAGGGAGAGAAGATCCATATTATAGGGAAGGTCAGCTAGTAAGAGCGCTGAACACTTATCCATCGTTCTGTGCTGGTAAGTGGAAGGCGAAATCTTCCCCAATGTTGGTATAATTATGAATGTCAAATACGTCAACTGCTGAGTGGGCTCCTCTGCTCTTACTTAAGCTCCTGCTAACAAGGGGCACAGTCTTATTGTGTCCCAAAGCAGAAGCCATGGGGTAGGCTGGCTCTGGATATTTCTACAGTCCCCCCACCATCACAACCCCCAGGACCCCAGTTTCCCTGCCTCTGTTCTTGTCACACTCAGGCTAACCTGACACCTGGGTGACTGTGGGTGTCAGTAATGTTCCAGTTCATACCTTTTTTTTTCTGGCATAAGTTTTCATTTATTGCACCCCCTTTCACTCTCACTATAGAGTCATTGTCCTTGTGTCCCACAGTGCTTAGAGCAGGAGATCCCAGAGAACTCTTGTCCCCAAGTGTAATTCCTTGCTTCATTCCTCTGACCCTGTCCTCAACCTATGGTTAGCAGACAGCTGATAAGCCTCGCCTGTTTGCTTGCTTTTCTTCTGCCTGCATTCTGGCCATTTCCCTCTTCCACAGTACCTCTCCCAGGATGTAGGTGGGGGCAGGGGGAGGAGAGAGAAGTGGAGTCACAGAGGCATAGGTCTTGGAACTGAAAGAAAGTTCCATGGGAATAGTCATAGGGAGCCAGCATGCACCGAGCATGTACTGTGTGCCAGACTTTGTACTGGACATTGCCCTGTGGCTATTCTATTTAATTCTTGTAACAGTCTTAGGAGGTCCTTATCATTTTCTCCTTTTACAGATGAGGAAATTGAGGATCGGGGCTGGTGTGACTTGCAAGTGACAGAGCCTGAGTCCTCCTAGTCGAGCTCCAAAGCCAGGTTTTCTCCACTTCTCCCTGCTGCCTGTATACCAGTGCTGAGGACAGGCTGCCAGGGCCAGCGACAGCCCAGGAGCCCTACCTCCTAGAGGGCCCCGTCTCACAGACAAAGAAAACGGAGCTCAAACAGGCCACTCAGCTGGCGGTGGTGGCATAGGGATTTGAACAGGTCCAGCCCCAGAGCTCAAGCTGCTCATCACCGTGGGCTGGTGGCCTTGGCTCCCTTTTCACTGGAGCACCCTAAACTACTGGTGTTCATGTGGGGAAGAAAGATGAGAACTGATATTAGCTAGAAAGAGATGCTTCTTCTAGATGGATTTTTACTTATGCTGGCTTTCTTTGGTCCCACTGGCATATCTAATCCTAAACTGTTTATTTTGTTATTTGAGAACAGTTTCATGGGGGAAAATCCATGTACAGAACTCAGCTCCTAATCCCAGCGTATGAAGACAGCGCTGGAGGAGGGAGGTCTGTGTTTTGGAAGAACAGATCTTAGTGGCCATTTCTAACCTGGCACAGCGTGGCTGAAGAAGTCAGCTGCCTCCCGGCATCTCAGGCTCCTTCCTGCTTCCCAGCCCTCTCCCTGCCTGTCCCCATATCACCCTGGGTCAGGGCTCTGCCATCCACCAAACCACTCTCCCCAGCAGGGCAGGTGTATTCAGAGACGCTTGGAAACCATTTGGCAAAAGGAAAAGGAAGCCATTGTTAGCTTGCAGTTGGAGTCACATAACCTTTTCTTTCTGAAACATTTACATTCACATCCACATCTCCCTGTCGCTACAGAAAATTGAGGAATCCGTGCCCTATGCTTGGACGATGGAACACAGCCACACAAAATTAGCAGAGCTGCTGGGCCTGAAAGAAATGACGGTGTCCCTTTCCTTCTAAAAAAAAAAAAAAAATCTGACTGAGAATGAAAAAGAATTTTAATCAAAATACAAAATAGGAATAAAGCATGAAGCTTTATTTTTCAACTACTGGTATCATACACATCATCCCCAAATACAGGAAAGTAGAGGGAAGCTAGTGAAAAATTTTTCTAGCTTGAAATGCCAGCATCTATCTACAAGGATAAGTATAGTGCTCAACAGCACAATATAAATTTAAAAGGGAAAATCTCCAAACTTCTGTATCTGAACTCTTAGCCTTGATTTGATATACAGAGTTGTCCCTAGAGAGACTAACCAAATAGCAAGCACACTGGCATTTCAACCACAGTAATAGCTCACTTTCCTCATTATGAGACTGATAAACTGCACAGACCTGGGAAAGGCAGAGCCAGAAAGAGTGGAATTAGTTCCCTGGCCCTGCCTTTTGTTGGACATGCTACATCAATTAAAACTACAACACATTTTTCAAAAAATGAAAGAAATCCCTGCATTGGCATCAGTTCTGGTTTGTAATCTCTGTAATGACCTCCATGCATGGGGATTAAGGATTGCACGGGGTTGCAGCAATCAACCCCTTGTGGTCTTGGTTATTACAGCTTGAATAAATACACGGTTGCAACAAGGTCTTGATTAACATTATGAAAATTGGGGCCTGCACAAATTGAGTAATTGCTAGTAGCTTTTTGCTTTCTCTTTTTTGTTGATGTCCCTGCTTGAAATCCAGGTGGACAGTGACAGGAATCATTTGCATATGCTAAACTGGCCAGCAGAGACCCATGTTCTTCTCTGTTATTCTAGGTGGGAGTTGGGGACTCTATTCAAGGGGTGTCTGGGCAGAGCTTTCATGGGACTTTCCCAGCCAAGCCTCACTAAGGAAGTCACCAAAGCCAATCCAGGTGCCTGCACAGGTGGTGTCTCTGGAGACATCAATCGATTTGGAGGTTTCTCTGAAAATGAAGCAGCAGCTCTTGAGCAAACAGAATTGGGGCTGAGGTGGGGTAAGGATTGTTAATCAAAGGCTGTAGTGAATTGGGGGTTTGTATTGCGTTTGCACCATCCACAGGGCATGGCTATGTGGCTACAATTATTGCAAGCCAGGACCATGAGAAACTCTTTCCAGTTTTTCTGAGCTGTGCGTGTGTGTGTGTGTGTGTGTGTGTGTGTGTGTGTATGTGTGAGTGTGTGTCTACCAGTGTTTATGAGGGAACTAGGAATATAAATGTACTCTAAGTTTAAAAGCAGATAGACATGTTGAGGAGAGAGCTTAGGATAGCTCTTGTACACATAAAATTTGGCCCAGTAAAGTATTTTACAAGCTATTTGCAAGGCAGGGAGAGCTGTGCATCTCTTTGGCACTGTAGAGAGACAAACAGCAGAACCAGTAGATCTGGGGAAGTCTTCCCTAGGCTGAAGAATCTCCAGCTTCTCCATTTCCCCGTAAAGGACAGAGAGGGTCTCACCTTGACTTTTCCATAGCTTCCTTTGGGGATGAGAATCTTGTAGCCATTCACCTCCACTGAGAGCTCCTTCACCCAGGAGACGGCTGAACCCCCGCGGTGTTCATTCTTGGCCTCTACACTGAAGAAAGGGAGGCTGGAAGTCTGCAAACACTGTCGGGCCAGCAAGTAGGCACAGGAGCCTTGGAAGTGGAAGAGGAAGCCGTCAAAAGTGTGGTAGTGTGGCTCCCCAAACACCACGCACGTGCTGGTTTCCACAGTGCTGCAGTAGAAGAATTTGCCTTTGGGTTCGCACACCTCGTAGGGGCTACAAGAAGCCTCCTGGCAGTAGATCTCATTGTTGAAATCCAGACAGCGGCACTTGATGGTGCAGTTCAAGTCTTCCCAAAACACCTCCCCTCGCCGAAGGAACTGTCCTGGGGAATAATGACATTAGAGCCAACATTTACTGAGCATTTACCCTGTGTGTCAGGCATTGGGCTAAATGCTTTACTTCCATCATACCATTTAATCCACGTAAGAACCTGTTAGGGAGGTATGGTCGCCCTCATTTGACAAATGAGGAAACTGAGGCTTAAGAGAAGTTGAGTAATTTATCCAGGATCACTCAGCAACTCCGTGGGAAAGCCAGGATTCCAAGCGGAGTCTGTCTGAATCCAGTCTAAGCTCTTGGTATTATTATCTCCATGGCTGGTGAGCAAACTCACATTCAAGGAAAACCACATTATCATTAGTCCATGGAAAAGGGTATGACACTTGGAAGTCATTTCCTGCCTTTTCTTCCGAAGGAAGAGCCAGTTTACCCAGGTTACTCAGCAACACTCATTGTTTGTTTGCTAATTTGTTCATTCATTTAACAGACATTTGTTGGGGGCCCAGTATGTGCCGGAAAAGGTCAATAGCACTAATCAGGAGTCAGATGTATGAGTATAAATCCCAAGCTCCCTGGGAAGATTCTGGAAAGCGCTGACCACTTTCTTGGCACGTTTAAAGGCTCATGAATCCTGCAGATGCTGCTTAGGCAGGATTTACACCTACACAAATTGTCTTCTTTCCCACTCTAGGGCCCTGTCCAAGTCCAGGATTCCTCTCTGTCTATGCACTGGACAGACCTTCTTGACAAATTCTAGGTCAGGAAGAGAATGAGGAAAGGGGAGGGGAATGGTTTGAAGGGATGTGATAATTTTAAAAACACTTTTGTCTTTGGTAGAAGTGTAGTCTTTAAAATCATTTCCATAAATAAATGACCTCCCCACCAAAAAACTTGGAAATTTTCTGGTTGCTAACATCAACCTTTAATTGAAATAGAAACATTTCTGGGCTGGGGGCTGTGATCTAGTCCTTGCTGGGGGGTTGGGGTCAAGAGAACTGAGCAGCAGTCACAAATCTGCAATCAATTTCCAAGACTACTCACTCAACTTCCACCTGTCTGTTCTTCTAACCTGTAAAATGCGGATACTGCTATTTCTCATCCTTGTCTCACAGGGAACAGTGATGCTATAAAAAAGTTGACACAGGTTGATAGAAGTAGAAGCACTTGTAAAATAAGAATGTCTGAAAAGGCAAGTATCAAAGACACAGCATTAAGAAATGTAAATAACATCTCGAGTTTTTATAAAACTGACTATGGAGTGAATAGCACAAGGCTGCAAGGTTAACCCAAGTCGGGGGTGCGGGTGCATCGGTAACAGTCTTGGCTCTATCTGCCCAACAGGAACAATGACGTTTCAACAGGCAATTCTATTTTATACCTGTTGAGAATAGAGTTGAAAAATGAGAGAATAGATTTAGTCACATTCCCAATAGGTCATGTGCATCAGCCCTGAAAACAGGTCCTCAGTCCTCAGCACTCCTTGGCACTAGTTCAGGGCTGTATGTATTGTGACAGCCTCCACTCAGCATCATTTCCAGGCCCTGCTTTTTCAGGCTTTCAATAAATGAGAGGAAAATGCCTTTGAATAGAGGGGGTTTGGACCAAAAGGTAGACTCTTTGAGATAATTTTGTTTGTGGAATGATGATATAATAAACCAGCTCTATGGAACACTTCCCCTGTATACCCCAGGCCAAATCCCAATCTCATTAGATTGATAGATGCCCAGAGGCACATAAAAATGCATAGCAGTCTATATAAGGATATTGAATTCGTCCTGGATATGAAACCCAAACCTATAACTCAGGAGGAAAAGAATGAAGTCAAAGTGGAGACTGTGTACACAGCTGGCATCTGACCAATTCCACAGCTCTGCAAGCCAATGTTTTCTATTATCACAGCATTTCATTCCCAGGACTCAGGTAAGAGGCTGTCACTGGGCACTCATGTTGTATGGCCATAGTCAGTCATCTCTGTGATGCCTGGACAAGCGGAAGAGGTATTTGGGTAAGAGTCTGCAACTTCTCAGGCCCCTGGTCCAGGCTGTACAAGGGAGGGAGGGAATGTGGTATTGAGTTGCTATCTCTCACAGACCTTAAGTGATGCTGTATTTATACTCTGTAGGGGAGGAGGGTACAATCTCAAATCCTAATGAGCTCTGGAACTAGATTATTTCCTATCCAGTTAATACCAGCTTAGCTGCAAAACATTTATTTGTTATTTTGAACATGGGGGATTTTACAGAGTCCACAGAGGCAAGAGCCCAGGCAGGCCATCTTCACACATGACCTACCTTAGAGCAGAGGCACTAATCACAGCACAGGGAATGGGGCAGAGGGCACAGGTGTGTCAGACCATGTGAATGTGGCTTTTCTGTATATTAAACACATTGAGCCCAGGTGCAGTGACTCACACCTTTAATCCCAGTGCTTTGGAAGGCTGAGATGGGATGATGGCTTGAGGCCAGGAGTTTAAGACCAGCCTGGGCAACATGCTGAGACCCTGTCTCTACAAAAAATAAAAAATTAGCTAAGCATGGTGGTGGTTCCTGCAGTCCCAGCTACTCAGGAGGCTGAGGTGGGAGGATCACTTGAGCCCAGGAGTTTGGAGTTCAAAGTTACAGTGAGCTATGATCATGACACTGTTCTCTAGCCAGCCTGGGTGACAGAGAGAGACGCTGTCTCCTAAACAAACAATAACAACAACAACAACAACAAATTGAAGCTGAGCCAAGAAAGAACCCCGAGACCTCCCAGGGCTGCCAAGACAAGCAGCAGTCCAAGCTTCTATCTGAGGGGGTAAGGGCACCTCCTCATTCCTATCCAAAACTTCCTTAGAGGTCTGGAAACACTTTTCCCATGGTCTTCCTCTGTGTTTCCACAGTACCCTACACACGTGTCTATCATAATATGTCTTATGCTGTGTCATCATTGTTCCCATGGCTACGTCTCCTCTACCATAGTAATGTCATGGGCAGCTAGAGCAGCTTTATCTCCAGCACCTCACAGAGTGGCTGGCATTTCAATGGCGCTCTTAAAATGTTTTTCAGAAAGATGCAATGGCTTGCTGAATGGCTGGATGACTTGATGGATGGGTTGGTGGATGGGTAAGTAGGTGGATGGGTGGAGGTGGATGGATGGGTGGGTGAATGGGTGGATGGATGAATGGATGGATGGGTGAATGGGTGGGTGGGTAGATGGATGGATGGGTGGGTGGATGGGTGGGTGG